>NC_044996.1:52319182-52619182 GCF_008728515.1 Papio anubis | reverse complement strand
CTTAGCTTGCTGGGCTCCATGGGGGTGGGATCCACTGAGCTAGACCACTTGGTTCCCTGGCTTCAGCTCCCTTTCCAGGGGTGTGAATGGTTCTGTCACACTGGCATTCCAGGCGCCATTGGGATATGGGGGGGGGGGGGGACTTCTGCAGCTAGCTCAGTGTCTGCCCAAATGGCCGCCCAGTTTTGTGCTTGAAACTCAGGGTCCTGGTGGCGTAGGAACCAGAGGGAATCTCCTGGTCTGTGGATTGTGATGACCATGGGAAAAGTATAGTATCTGGGCTGGAGTGCATCATTTCTCATGGCACAGTCCCTCATGGCTTCCCTTGGCTAGGGGAGGGAGTTCCCCGACCGCTTGCACTTCCCAGGTGAGGCATCACGCCACCCTGCTTCAGCTCACCCTCCGTGGGCTGCTCCCATTGTCTAACCAGTCCCGATGAGATGAGCTGGGTACCTTGGAAATGCAGAAATCACCCACCTCCTGCATTGATCTCACTGGGAGCTGCAGACCAGAGCTATTTCTATTTGGCCATCTTTCCAGCCTCCCTAATTCATTTATTTCAGAGGCACAGAGAGGTTAAGTAACTTCCCTGGGTCACACAGCTGGTGGGTAGAGAGAGGAGTTGAACCTCGGAATCTAGTAACCACAGCTCATGACCTTTAACCTCTACATTATAATGATATGCTATATATGTGAAGGATTTAACAAGGAGCCCCACAAATAATGGATGATCAAGAGGGATAAAGAAGCCCCCTACCTGTTTGTCCACAGGAAACCACAGTGTATACTATAGAAAGAATACAGACTTTGGAGTAGGAGGCAAAATTCCAGATCTGTTACTACCTGTGTTACTAAAACAAAGTCACTCTTCCTATCTCAACTCCACCTTCCTCATCTGCAAAATGGGACTGATCATAGCACCAACTTCATATGATTGCTGTGAGGAACTAATGGCCTGTGTAGATGCTCAGCAATTGCCTGTTTACTTCCTCATTGTTTGTATCTATCATTTGACACTTATGCTGCCTCAGATTGCTGCTTCTCTCCTGGTTTGTGGGTCCTATCTCTCCGGGTCTATGATAAGCCCTTAAGGACTAAGACCATACTCTAAGCCTCTTGATAACCCTTTAGCATAATGCTATGCCCATTAAAAGTCCTCATTAATTGAATTCTTAACCTCCGCTGGGCATGTACTCAGACAGGCACTATGCTATGTTCTCAAATGCATTATCTTCTTCAAGTCTCACAACTATTGTCTGTGTTTGTTGATGAATTTTATGTTTTCAGGCATAAAATCTCCACCGAGAAAAGAGACATGCCCTTTTCTTTCAGACTAATTTCAATGGGTGAGGATAATTTCAGAGTCTTCCAAACCCCTTTGTTGGCTAGTAGAAATAAAACTTCTTTTGCCCTCCCCTCTAGATACCCTTGACTTACTGAGATTTTCTAAACAATCGTCAGTGTTTGTGCAGGTGGGAGCCAAGTTCTTTTTCTGGGGTTCAGCTGCATGAATCACCTTGAGATTCTTTTCACTGGACCTTTGCCCTCAGCTCTTTTTCTCCCCCTTTTGTTTTATTCATCATATTCAAACCTCAGAGGACACGCAAGGCAGGGCTGTGTGACAATACTAATTCTTAGCATATGTGGGGCCAAAAAGAAAAAATTGCAAATTGTGTGTAAAGAAATTAACCCTGGAGCATTATCTGAATGGACTGAGGAGTCATAATGCAGACATGTTGAACCATGTATCTGTGCTTATTATTTTCATGATTGTGGCTTCATAATTGTTTCTGATGAAAAGCAAGGAAATGAAAATTCAACATTGAAACATAAATTAAAGGATTTACTTTCCCAGACAAAGGGGTGAAAATAAGTGGGTTTGCTGCTATTGAATTCAAAGAAATTGAACTCAGCTTCTCTCTGTAGTTCAAGTTTCCAGCAAATGATTTACAGTGTAAATGTAGCAGGGGTTTTTCCTGAACAAATGGTTGTGTATTGTGAATACGATAAATTAAGGATAATATTTTTCTTCTAAACCTACAAGTAAATAACTTCCCATCATGTTTCCCTCTGTACTGCAGTTCTCTTTCCATGTGTGGAATGTGTTGCTTTGGAACAAAATCGTGGAAACCAGCATCTATTCGAGTGGTGTGCAATCACAATGGGCGGAGGAGTGCAGTAATGCAGTGTGGTGCTTTAAATGAGTTCAGGTTAATACCACAACTTAGGAATATCAATTTATATTACTTACATTAAGGCTAAGCTATTGAACGTAGCAGTTATAGGTAGCAGGCATTGGAAGCCACACATCGAGCAAGATCTGCTTAAAGAGTCACCTGCAGTTGTTGTTTTTATCCCCTTGGCTCTGGATTGAGATGCTAAGTACCCATTACCAGAATAATCTAATCCAATTGTACCACTTCTAATTACTGAAACTGTCACCATTAATGGGTACCTGTGATCCACCACGCTCTTCAATAGACATTTTGCTTATCTTGCTGCATTTAATCCTTACGAGAACCATGCAAAGTAGACATTATGATGTTAACTTTATAGATTTGGCAACTGACAGACAGAAAGGTTAAGTAACTTACCCAAGCTCACACAGCTTCTAAGTTATACTGCAAAGATTGGACCAGATCTGTTTGAATGCAAAGCCTGTGCCCTTTCCAGTGTGACATGCTGCCTTGGCTCTACTGGGGCAGAGAAATGGAATGATCACTTTCAGCAGTACCCTTGACCTTCTGACTGAAAGAAGGTTCCACACCATCTCAAGAACTCCTTCTGCTCGGATTTGGTGGGAAAAAGACAGCATTATGGTTGCAATGTGGGTTTTAACATTAGATAAACCTGGAAGTTCTCCAGTTCTACCACTTGCTAGTTGTGGGATCTTAGATAACATACTTATCTCTGGGACTTGGTTTACTCACCTGAAAAATGAAGATAATAATGCTATGGCATATCCTACA
Source organism: Papio anubis (assembly GCF_008728515.1). Taxonomy (NCBI): domain Eukaryota; kingdom Metazoa; phylum Chordata; class Mammalia; order Primates; family Cercopithecidae; genus Papio; species Papio anubis. The sequence goes on along the minus strand of NC_044996.1, from coordinate 52,616,213 downwards.
GAAATTGCAATACAGATTAAGTGGCATCATGCATGTTAACTATCTGACGTAGTACCTGGCATATACTAAGTGCTCAGTAAATCTTAGCTATCATTATTAGTGTATTATATAATATCTTCATGTATAAAGTAAAGGATTTCGCTCTTTCTCCTCAACTTGAAGCTATGCCTGTCTTAGCACTCTAGCATAAATGCAACTGTGGCTGGTATTTGCCCCCTAGCACCCCTGGAAGCTATGTTTCAGCTATAAAGCATGGCAGTTGTAATATTGCCTCAGATGCTCAAAGATCTTTGAAAGTGCCACATCAGAGGAAAATCCTTAGAGAAACAAGGGTCTCAGATTTTTAAACCTAACATAAGATTTTTCTCCCAAAATAACCAAATTCACTGAATCAGCCCTTCAATTCACCTACCTTAGGCATCCACCCAAATTTCAGAATTCTTTCTTGTAGCCATGCTCCCTGAGAACCTCTTCATTGGGTCATAATCCAAACAGATATTTAAGTCTCCTCCACAATACCCTTTTAGGTTGCTGTTACAAAGAGCTGCTCCTTTTCAAACACATTGCCAAGAACCAAATTCTTAGGCTGACTTACTTCATTCTGTATAAAAACCTGAGTTCCTAGCCCTGATACTGAAATATTTAGTGTGCGTGTACAGCACAGTCATACCTAGCATTTATTTTTAATTGCCATAGGATTATTTTTGCTATAAAGCAACTGTACAGTTTGTATTTCAACAAGGTAAGCAGAAGCAGTGCTTAGAAAGAATGAGCTTCATCCCCAGGATCAAACAACTTAGCAAGGTTGAGTCAAATGGCCAATTTATAAAACTCCATTTCAGAAATGTTAAGGGAAACATTAGAAGAAAAGTAAAGTGCTGGGAAAGTGAGAGACCACTCTAATTTTATTACAGCTGCAACCATATACATTAAGCCTTTAGGACAAAGAAAAGTCATTTAATAATGCCACCCCTAAAAGCTGTAGCACGGTATATAACTAGCAATCTGTCTTCTATAGCCACTCCCTAGGAAAAAAAGAGGGTGTGTCAAATGACAACTAGTACCCTGAACTCAGTGGGAAGACCAAATGGACTCAACAGGCAATCTCCAACCTTTCACTCTGCTTCAGACTGAGGAGCATCCTCCAGTTCTTCCAATGTAGCAGCTTTCTCTCTCCTCCAGCCTTCACACGAACTGTTCCCTTTGCCTAAAATATTCTTGCTCTGCGCCATCATCTGTTTCACTCTTACTCACTTTTCTGATCTCATTTAAAATGTCACTTTCACCAAAAACTTTCCCTGACCACCCCCTCCCCACAACTCTGGGTTTGTTAATACTGCTTTATGTAACCAGAATGCTATATACTATCCCTGTCAGAGCACAGTTCATATCACACTGTATTATCATTGCTAATTTGTTTGCCTAATCATCCATTTTAAGCTGTAAGTTCAATAAAGCAGAGACAATGAGTTCCTTTTTCACTATTATATCTCAGTGCCTAGCACAGTGCCTAGGAAATAAATATTTATTCAATTGAATATAACTGTACTTGAACTTCCATAGATAAGAAAGCTGCCAAAATAGTAAATTTATGATTGGGAAATTTAACCTTCTTTGGCAATACAGTGTAAAAGTTATGAAATAGATTTTAGAGTCAGTCAACCAGACTATAAGCTTCACAAGGGCAGTTACCATAACTGTCATATTCTCTACTACATCCCTAGCCCATCGAACAGTGTTGAGGAATGATGAAAGTTCAGTAAATATTCACTGAATGAAGGAATAAATTGATAGCTCTCATTTTAGACAGTTTCTCCCAATCAGGAAAAGTTCATTGCCTTGGAACATAAGGGGATCCCCACCAGACCCTAACACGAAATCTACCTCCTCCATGGAGTTCCTACCTCCACTACCCCGACTTAACAGGAATCTTTATACCACACTGAATGAAGTCAGAAGGCAAACTTATAAAATGTGAACATTACTACAAAGCTTAGAAGAAATAGTCAATAGAATGGATGACCAAATCAAGATTCAGAATGATCTCAATAAACCAGAATAAAATGCCTAAATGAAAAAGATTCAATTTAACTGAAATATGAGCTAAGTCCAGCATTCAGGTTCAAAATATCAATTTTGCAAGTACAGCATAGGGAGAGACCAGTCTTGACAGCAGTTTGTGTGAAACAGACCTAGGGATTTTAGTTGGCCTCAAGATCAATATGAGCCAGCAGTGAGATCTGACTGCTAAAGATGCTGGTACAATCTAAAGCTACACTAGTAGAAGTATTTTATCTGCTTCACAAAAAGCAATTGTCCCACTGTACCCTGTTACAGTCCAACCATATGTGTGATATTGTTTTCAACATTTTAAGAACAACATTTACAAACTGATTAAGTTCAGAGTAGATCAACTAGAATGATGACAGAATGTAGAAAATATAGTATATAACAGATAGCTAAAGGACCTGGGGACATATACACTGAGAACAGAAAATCTAAGATCAAGGAATGTAGCAGCATTTCTAGGAAAGATGAAAGAAACAGGTGGTAAGGAGTGGTGAGGGGCATGTGTAATTTGAGAAAGTCCCATCAATACGTCAAATACACACACAATCTACCATACCCACGCCACATACATGGCTGAGGACTACCGTCCCTGAGGAAATAAACCAGCCAGCTGAATATTAGAGGAGGGCAATTCTAAAACTAATGTTATAATGCTATTATAGCTGAAGCAATATAACAATGCAACAGCTTCTTATGAGGCAGAGGTCCAGTATCATTGGAAATATTTAAACAGAAACTGAATGCCCACTCTCAAAGATACTAAAAAGCAAATTGTTTTGGAGTCAGATGTTGGAGAAGATGCCTTGAATAACCCCTCCATGTTGCAAAGATAATAATGATTCTATGTCCTCCTACTTCTCCTAATCCCTAAATCAGGAGTGTCCAAACTTTTACATTCTCTGAGCCACACTGGAAGAAGAAGAATGGTCTTGGGCCACACATAAAATACACTAACAATAGTTGATGAGCTAAAACTATCACAAAAAAACTCATAATGTTTTAAGCAAGTTTACGAATTTGTGTTGGGCTGCACTCAAAGCTGTCCTGAGTGGACAAGCTTGCTTTAAATCTTCCAATTAATTCTATTCCTCTGGCAATTAACATCCATTTCTTTGAATTGTATTATATAAGACCTTCATAAGGGTGAAATCTATGCTAGTTTAGAGGTAGATTCTATGGCCACTTGCAGAGTAGGCCTCCAAATGTATAGTGAACAAATAAATCCTTGAATTTATCTTCTGCACAGCAAAGGAAACAATCAACAGAGTGAAGAGACAACCTCTTGAATGGGAGAAAGTATTTTCACTATTCATCTAACAAGGGATTCCTATTTAAAATATACAAGTAGTTCAAACAACTCAAAAGCAAATACATAAATAATAATTTCATCAAAAATGTGCAAAAAATCTGAATAGACATTTCTCAAATAAACATATACAAATGGCCAAGTATATAGAACAGAAATGCTCAGCATCACTAATCATAAGGAAAACGCAAATCAAACACAATGAGATATCATCTCAACCAAGTTAGAATGGCTATTGCCAAAAAGACAAAAAATAACAAATACTGCCAATGATTCAGAGAAGAGGGAGCTCTCATACACTGTTGGGGGAAATGTAAATTAGTGCAGCCATTATGGAAAACAGCATGGCAGTTCCTCAAAAAACTGAAAAAACTAAAGCTAGAACTACCATATGATCCAGCAACCCGCTATAGGGTATTTATCAAAAAAAAAAAAAAAATGGAAATCAATATATCAAAGAGATATCTCACTTCCATGTTTAATGTAGCATTATCCACAATAGCCAAGATATGTCCATCAGCAGATGAATGAATAAAGAAAATGTGCTGGCCAGGAGCGGTGGCTCACGCCTGTAATTCCAACACTTTGGGAGGCCGAGGCAGGCGGATCACAAGGTCAGGAGTTCGAGACCAGCCTGGCCAATATGGTGAAACCTCGTCTCTACTAAAAATAAAAAAATCAGTTGGGCATAGTGGCAGGTGCCTGTAGTCCCAGCTGCTTGAGAGGCTGAGGCAGGAGAATCGCTTGAACCTGGGAGGCAGAGGTTGCAGTGAGCCAAGATCGTGCCACTGCACTCCAGCCTAAGCAACAGAGGGAAACTCCGTCTCGAAAAAAAATAAAATAAAATAAAATGTGCTATATTTACACAATGGAATACTATTCAGCCATAAAAAACAATGAAATTCTGTCATTCTTGGCAACATGGATGAGCCTGGGAAGACATTATGTTAAGTGAAATAAGTCTGGCACAGAAAGACAAATACCACATGCTCTCACTTACATTTGGGAGCTAAAAGAGGTCGAGTTCATAAATAGTAGAATTATGGTTATAAGAAGCTAGAAATTGGGGGAGGGAAGGACAGGGAGAAGTTAGCTAATGGATACAATGCTATAGCTAGATAGGAGGAATAAGTTCTAGTATTCTACAGCCCTACAGGGTGACTACAGTTAATACTAATTTATTGTAATTTTTCAAACACCTAGAAGAGATGATTTTGAATGTTCCCAACACAAATAATAAGTGTTTGAGGTTACGGATATCCCAATTACCCAGATTTGATCATTACACATGGTATACACAAATCTCTGCACCCCTAAATATGTAAAACTATTACTTGTCAATTAAAAATAAAAATACAAAAAAATAAATAAATAAGAGGGCCGGGTGCAATGGCTCATGCCTGTAATCCCAGCACTTTGGGAGGCCAAGGTGGGCGGATCACCTGAGAGCGGGTGTTCGAGACCAGCCTGGCCAACATGGTGAAACCACATCTCTACTAAAACTACAAAAATTAGCCAGTCATGGTGCTGGGCACCTGTAAACGCAGCTACTCGGGATGCTGAGGCAGGAGAATTGCCTGAGCCGAGGAGGTGGAGGCTGCAATGAGCCGAGACCATGCCACTGCACTCACACCCGAGCGACAGAGCAAGACTCTGTCTCAAAAAAAAAAAAAAAAAAAAAAAAAAAAATTAAGAGGTTTCAGAAAACTGAGTGTTAACATTTGCTGGAAAGACACTGGGTTTGGATTCCGAATACCTGGGTTCTAGACCCTGTTCAGTAACATATTATCTTTTGACTTTTGTCAAATCATTTGAAATTGATTAATCTCTATTTTTCATCTTCAAGGTAAGAATAAAAAATGTTTTCCCTGGCCATCCCATGGAGTAATCATTAATTGAGACAGTATATCATAAACTTTAAGATTTAAAAGTGTTTCATAACCTGTAAAGCACCAGGCATCATTCAACCCACTGGTGTATGAACAAATGGCTAACTACCTCTCTGGCAAATTTCTATTGCTATCAATATCACTATTACTCCTCATCCCACCCACCTCCAGTCTCACTCCAAGAACATGTAAACTTTCCAGTGGCTCAAGCCATTTGATACTTCTTCCTATGAGGCTCTATTCCTCTCCCTCCTTCTAAATACAAGTACAAATAACTTTTTAATGTTATTAAATCTAAAGGTGTTTTTTTAATTTTTATTTTAGGTTCAGGGGGTACATATGAAGGTATAGGTATCATTACTTTTGCACCAACTGAATAACTTTTTGAGTAATCGCCATACTGCTTTCCACAATGGTTGAACTAATTTACACTCCCACAAACGGTGTATAAGTATTCCCTTTTCTCCACAACCCAGCCAGCATCTGATATATTTTGACTTTTTGGTAATAGGCATTCTGATTGGTGTGAGATGGTATCTCATTGTGGTTTTGATTTTCATTTCTCTAGTGCTCGGTGATATTGAGCTTTTTTTACATATACTTCTTGGCCTCATATATGTCTTCAAAGGTCTAATAACCAACAACTATAAGGAACTTAAAGCAAATTTATGAAAGAAAAACAAACAACCACAATAAAAAGTGGGCAAAGAATGGGAACTTCTTAACAATGTGTTGAAAGAAAAAACCATTTGGTAATGGAAAATGGGTGGTTCCCCTACAGCCTTTGCAGCCTGTCTTTTAAGAACCTTCTTCACCACTATCAAAACCATTAGCCAGGCTCCCAATTTCCTCCTCCTATTCCTATGCTAATTAGGATGGCCATTACTGCATCTCCCAGTCTTCCCCTCCTCAGACAGCCCCTTGGGCCTCCTTTCCTTTCCTCTTCACTTTAGTAGCTGACTGACTCTGGCTCTCTTCTGAAAACTGTTTCTTGGAAATGCTGTGAAAAAAATTTTCCAGGCTGAAGTATTAAACACTGACAGCATGTCCTTTCTCTCCTCCTTTTCTGGGAGCTGTCCATTGACAGAGATCAAATGCCTTCTTATCCCAAAGGAATGAGCCACTAGGGGACAGGATTGTCATTATTTGATGACACACAGAGCTTTTCATGAAATTTTTTACATAGGCAACAATAGGTGAAACCGTCTTTGCAAAATTATGACTGAGGCAGTGAAAGAGATCTAACTTAACTGACTCTATCTTGCTTCTAACCTCCAAGCTGTCCTTGTTCATTCCTGGGCGTCAGCTGAACTAACTTTCGGTTTATAGTTTAAACAAAGATGGCAACAGCCCTTTCCCAAAGCAGACCTCCTTCCTGCCTGGGGACTAGGTTGCCTTCTTAGGACTAACATTTGCCACAAGATTGGAAATTATGGGTTTGAAGTCATGCGGCTGGAGGCTACAAGATTCCGACCCTCCCTAAACTACTCCTGAGATCAGTGCTTGAGATATTTTGCAGACCCTGTACTTGCTGGATCAGCTGGCACCACCCAGATCAATGAACTGGCTCATTTGATCTTGTGGCCTCCACCCAGGAACTGACTGAGAGTAAGAAGACAGCTCCCGCTCCCTGTGATTTCATCTCTGACCAATCAGCACTCCTGGCTCGCCGGCTTCCCCCCACCTACCAAGTTATCCTTAAAAACTCTGCTCCCCAAATGCTCAGAGAGGCTATTTGAGTAATAATAAAACTCCAGTCTCCTGCACAGCCAGCTCTGCATGAATTACTCTTTCTCTATTGCAATTCCCCTGTCGTGATGAATCAGCTCTGTCTACACAGTGGGCAATTTGAACCCCTTGGGTGGTTACATGGGGATAAACTACTCTGAAAAGAGATCCTCCCCTAGTGCATCTCTACTCTCTGAGCTCAGTCACCTTGGGGTTGTATCTAAGTATACAGGGTTGGCCACATAAGCTAGTCTTGGGTTTGAAAACTTTGGTAACTGAGAGCACCGAGATCCCAGTGATCTGTAGGTTGTAGTTTGAATAATAAAGTAAGGGCATGTGCCCCTTCAATTCTTCCTCTCTATGATTTTCTGAGATGAACATGGCACATGTAATGTCACCTGTTATGCAATGTAAATTTGTGAATATGAGGCTCCACATAGCAACAGGATTCAGTGAACAACTCTAAAGAAACACAAATATTTAAAGTGATGTGAAGAGGAAGTCTCACCAACAATTGCAGATTTTAAAAATTGTACTTGAATTTGCCCTTGGCAAGGTTTCATATTTAGACACTAATACAATTTAAACAATTTTCACAACCTTTTAACTTAAGAAATAATTCTTTGTATTTAACTTGTCCCTCTGCTTACTCTTGTAAAGTCAACTGAATAATGGAAGAATAAATTAAATGATGCAACCAGCTGTGTATCTCAAATCACATTCATCTCCTTATACAGACAGGGACAGTTCTAAACTTACATAAGTTGCTCCAGACAAATTTATTAATATAGAGTTTGTGGCAGCATCTGCTATAAAAAAAAAAGTTATGTTTTTTTAAAAATGTTCATAATATATGAACTCTCATGTCGAAAAATTCCTCTTCACTTTATGGTCTATTCCAGGACTGCAGAGAATCATCTACAGACTCATAAGGTTCACATTCTAGCCTCACCTCTGTCATTACCAGTTGTGGGATCCTAGGAAATTACTTTTTTTCGCTATGCCTCACTTTCTTCAACTGTAGAATGAATGTAGTTGGACTAAGTCAATTGTTCCCAAATAATAGTCCATAGACAGATACCAGTTTGTGATAAAACATTTATCAGTCCTTTCTGAGCAAAAAAAAAAAAATGCATTAATACAATGTAGTAAGGTTTTCATTAAGCTACATTTACTCAATTTAAAAAATTCTGAATGTGTGGCTTTATTGGTATAAAGTCCATTATTTTATGATACAGTGGTGAGGAAAACGGTAATTTTTTAAATAATGTCTCTACTTGGGAAAATTGAAAGTTGTTAAGTCTATATCAGCTCTCATGTTTTCATTTTTAAAATGGTTTTGGTACATTACAATCAAATGTCAATTGGATGGTATCTAAGATCCCTTCTAGCTTTAAAACTCCTAGGATTATACATCATGTAGCCCTTTCTTGCCCAGGCTTTGCCATTCTTTTAGGGCCACATTCAAAAGTTTTACCTTCAGAACCACTGTATTGAGCACTTACCTCAACAACAACTCCAAGAGATACTGAAGGAATCTGTTAAATAAATAAATAAATAAATAAATAACCGGTGGGTCTCCTTTATCCCCTCATTGCAAATCCCAATAATCTATAATCTGCAACCTCCAAATGTTGGCCATGTCCCATATTGAAGGTCTCAACTATAGCTCATATTACACAGACACACACAAACACACACACACACACACACACACACAGAGGGAGACAGAGAGAGAGAGAGAGAAAGAGAGAGAAGATTCCACATTTCCTACACCAAAAAGATTTGGGGATCCCAGTGGTTATGCCTTAAAATATTTCTGGCCCCAAAAAGTCACGTCTTTCTCAATGCTACACACTACCCAGCTTACCAGGTTTACCCAGCTTGCCCTCACCGCAGTAACCACATATACCTTTTAATCCACAATGATACACCACCTCACGTAAGTGCAAAGGTTTATGCTTTTTATAAACCTTTTCTATATTTTATCTTGTTGGAGTTATCCTATATAAACTGAGCTTACCAGACGAGCAAGACAGGTCACTGACATGACATGTATTACATAAAATCAAAGAATAGTTACCACTATCCCCAAAAAAGTCTCTATTATCCTGATTTAAAGTAGTCCTTCGAAAATGTCCCAGTTTACTCTCAGAGACTCAAAAGAGAAATAAACTTTTATTGTTTTTGTTTGTTTAAAGCACATTTTTAAAAACACAGCTCCAAGTCGAGTTTTTCCTGGCTTAGTGTTGAATCAAGTCTGGTTTTGCTGTTTTTGAGAACACGTCTCCCACAAAGAATTTCTAGAAAGTTGTAAGACATTAGCCTCCTGGCTGGCCAAGGAGTTTTCAAGACGAAAAAGAACATCAGAAACCTCGAATGAGGAAGCACTGGGAGTGAAATGGGCAAGAAAGGGATTCTCTGATGTCCTGTTTCAAAGACATTTGAAATGATCAGGAATCTCCTTCTCAATGCAGAGCCTTTGAAACCAAAGTTGCAATTCAGGATGGAAGCAGTATTAGGGGAAGGAAAAAAAAAAAAAAAAAAGAGCTTCCATTAATCACCCTGTTCCAACAGGGTGAAAAGCTAGTGACTAGGAAAGTTTCTTGCCAGTGACTTTGTGACCTGTCTCAACTTGCCATTCTTTGCTTCTTTCTGCCATACAATGAAGAAAAGAATCACCAGAATCAACAGAGTATTTTGTTGCATGGTAGCCCCACAGAATGGCAGCCAGCACAGTGCCTGACATATTGGGGACATTCAAAGTTTTGTTGCCTAGTCATGGACAGAGGATAACCATATATTTACTATTCAAACTGGGACGTGTTTTGAATGTGAAAGTTCCAGCTATTAGTTACTATTACATGTGGACGGCAAGTTTAATCTACAACTGTCCCCAGGCAAACCAGCACATGTGATCCCTGTAGTCATGAAGAATAGGATTCAGATGGTGGATTTAATTTCAGACAGTGCTGACTAAAAAGAGGCTACCGTTCGACTCTGGAGAAGTCAGGTGATTGCTTAAGGATGGCCAGATGTTCTCCAAAGAGAACTCAAGAATGTCTGAGCATGTCTCTAATTTTAGGTTTATGTTGTTTTTAATTATGTAAAACTGCTGATTAAGATAGACAACTGTCACAGCACAGAATTTAAAGTATGTAAACGATTAAACTGTATTATCATATTACCAAGAGTATATAACAGGAAAAAACTTTCCATTGGAGAGCCAGTGGTCTCAAGAGGACATGAAAATTGTTTCTCCCCCAGCAACCCTCCAAAACAGCTCACTCTACTGACAATAAGTTAACTTACACCAAGATGCATATAGCTCCTACTGAATGCCCTTGAACCAAGTCTTCAGGAACCCCATGATTAGTAGAGTTGAAGGCTAGGCCTTCCAACCCTTCTTTATAAGAAACTGAAAGGTGCAATGGATTCATAATGAAACCTCCATAGCATCTGACCCTCTCTCAGAATATGTCCAATAGAAATCTTTCTGAATCAAGAGACAGCCTACCACCTAGTCATGCAGTAGCCATTTTCCTAGCAATCTTTTCAGCATCCTCAGAAAAAAGCTTGTCAATCAAGTTGATCAGAGAATCTACTCTGCAAGCAAAGGCAAAGACCACTTGACCAACCAGCAGCCACTTGGCAACATTTCAAGGCTGGGTCCAGAAGAGCTGGAAGCAATTCAATCCTTGATTTTAGAATCAAGGAATCCCAACAGTTTGAACAAAATTGGGAGTGGTTTTTCCAGATCCCTCAGGGAGAAGACAGTGTCCCTGTTTGTTAACATCAGGATTTATGTTGTTCAAAGCCAACACAACTTGAGGATAAAGAAAAATGCACCTAGATATGTAAACCCAGTAAACATCCTCAGTTCTGTACTGCGAAGTGGATATTGGCAAAGAAAATCTTTAAATTACCCTCATAGCATGTGTCTCCTTGGCAAAGCACCAAATGTCCCTTTCTTCAATAGCCAAACTAATGAGGAAAAGATACATTCACAGATGGCAACAAGACCTGTATTGAGCTAATCATTATAATCCTCTCTCCCACAAATGCTTTTACCATACATCAAGCAACTATCAACATGCCAGAAAAATACCCAGAAGGTGAGTAGCAGAAGGAAATGTGGTCTGACTGGTCAAAAGTCTTGACAGTTATTGCTAAGTATTTAAGAGTGGGCTTAAACATTCATAGTTCCTAACCTTACATGTAAGGCCAGCTCCTGACTGACTACATAGTTTGCTAATTCTCCCCTCCTAGCCACTCCCTCTTCAAGTCACCTGGAGCTATACCAAAGCTGATAAGACTTGCTTATTTCTGATAAACTAAATACTAATAATATTACTTCTCTGTTGATTTATATTTTCCTTTTTAACAAGTTTTTTTGGTGTATAATAGTCGTACACATTTTAGGGGTATATGATATTTTGATACCTGTATATAATGTATAACGATCAAATCGAGGTAACTGGGATACTTATCACATCAAACATTTATCTTTCTTTGTTTTAGGAACATTCCAAACTTCTCTTTTAGCTATTTTAAAATACACAATAAATTGTTAGCTGTAATTTCTCTACTGTACTATCTAATACTAGAACTTATTCCTTCTACTTAACTGTATTTTAGTACCCATTAAACAACTTCCCTTCATTCCTCCCTTCCCCCTTGCCTTCCCATCCTCTAGTAACCACTATTCTACTTTCTGACTCCATGATATCCAGTTTTTTAGCTTTCCCCTATGAGTCAGAACATGTGATATTTGTCTTGCTGTGCCTGGCTTATTTCACATAACATAATGACCTCCAATTCCATCCATGTTGCTACAAATGACACATTTCACCTGATTTATGTAGTAATTCCATTGAATATATGTACCATATTTTCTTTATTCATCTGCTGATGAACATTTAGGTCGATACAATATCTTGGCTATTGTGAATAGTGCTACAATAAACTGAGTGCAGATATGATAAAATATTAGTGCAGGTACCTCTTCAATATATTGGTTTCCTTTATTATGGATGTATTATACCCAGCAGTGGAATTACTGGATCATATGGTAGCTCTATTTTTAGTTTTTCTGAGAGACCTCAATACTGCTCTCCATAGTGGTTGTACTAATATACATTTCAACCAGCAGTATATAATAGTTCCCTTTTCTCCACACCCTTGCCAGCATTTGTTATTTTTTCATCTTTTTGCTAATAGTCAACTTGCCTTTAAAGATAAGATTAACTAGAGTAGGGTTAGATATGGCACAGCCTGATTTTAAGGTAAATGTCAACAGAATGGCAGCCAAAATTCTACCTTTTTCAGCAACTCACTAATTTCTGTTAAGAAAGTTACTTTACCTCCTTATATTCTCTTCTGTACAATGGAAGCTTTAAAGTAGATGACCTAAAACTGCACTTCCAATATTGACAGTCTAAGTTAATATTAGTCAGAAAGAATATTTATCTATAGAGAAGGCTGACCCTGTTCACAAGTTTTATTTGTGTAGACACCCAGGACCACTCCCACCCCATATACACCAAAATCCATATACTTGGATGATAGTTTCAGCCATGCCACTAGGTCATCTTGGGTAACTCACTTAACTTCTCTGGGTCTTTCTCTTTCTCTGTAAAATAAAGGAATAAAATGTAGCAGTAATTTTCAAATGATATTCCATGGTGGCCTTAGATTGCACATCCCTATAGCTACAAATGCCTCGAGATCTGCTACTAGAGAAGGCAAGAGGAAAAACAAGAGGAAAGCCAGTTGTGTGAGACTCTTGAACATCTGTCCCTGTCATGACAGAACAGCTCTGCTTTCATCTATATTATATTTTTTGTCTGAGTAAAATTTCTTTTGAAAAGGGGGTTCACCGTGTGAAAAATAAAATAAAATCCATAGGACTATTTGCTCCCTGAGTTTTGTTTTACAAAGAGTAAGCACTTAGTATTTGTTAAATGAATGATTCTATAGTTCTAAACCAGGTGTTAGCAAGCTTTTTCTGGACAAGTTACAGATAGTAAATATTTTAGGCTTTGTGTGCCATAAGGTCCCTGTCATACTGCTCAACTCCGCCATTGTAGTGTGGAAGCAGCCTCCTTGGACAATACATAACCAAATTAGCACGGGTGGCTGCGTTCCAATAAAACTTTATTTATAGACCATGAAATTTGAACTTTATGAAATTTTCATGTGTCATAAAATAGTATTCTTCTTTTGATTTTTTTTCAACCATTTTAAAACATAAAACCATTCTTAGTTTACAGGTTATATAAAAACAGGTGGTGGGCCTGATTTGGCCCATGAACAATAGTGTTCTGACTCCTATTCTGAACCATCTGTACCCACATGGTATTAAAAAGAAAATCAGAAATAACCACACCATTAAAGGCCACGATCAGTAAATAAACTTAAGAAAAATATTTACTTACAGCTAAACTGATCTCTCCCTGATGTTATCCACAATACAGTCTGAAAAATGAAAGCACTGGAGTCAAACAGACATGAGTTCACAGCCAGGTCTGCTATTCACCAGCTTTGTGACCCAAACAATTTATTTAACCTCTCTGATCCTTAACTCCCCCATCTGTCATGTAGAAATAAAGGTCTTTTACATTCTGCTTGAGGGAATGTAGTACAAATTATTTGGAGAGCAATTTGGCAAAATCCATGAAAAGTATAACTACATCTACTCTTTCACCAGGCAATTCCACTGCTAGGAATTTAACGCAAAGATATATTTGCAAAGGTATGCCAAGATAAATGTACAACATTGTTCACTGAAGTCTTATTTACACTAGTACAAAAACAGGAAACAACCCAAATGTCCCTTTATAGGGGACTGATTAAATAATGAAATCTGTGTGTGATCACCTGCTATGTAATCATTAAAAGAATGAGGTAGATCTGTATTACAGGCTAAGCAATGAGGTAGATCTGTATTAGAGGCTAAGAAACTATCTTCAAAGAAGACTATTAAATGGTTTTTAAAAGGTACAAAATCATAAATTAATAATAATTGTATTTGTTAAATAATTGTTTAATGGTGATGATAATGTTCCTATTTCATAGCATTGCTATGAGGATTAAACAAGACAGTGCATGTAAAAAATAGTGATTTAAGCTTTTTGAGGGCAGGGACTTTTTAATCCTTGTATTCCCTGCAGCACGTAGCACTATTCTTGACACATAAAAGGGTCCTAAATAAAGTTGTAGGAGACAATGTCTTATAGATTAAGGGCATGGAATTTCATGTTAGGCAGACCTGGATTTGAATCCTAGTTTTGCCATTTATTAATTGTGTAACCTTGAACAAGTCAATTAACCTTTTTGTTCATCAAATTCCTCACCTGTAAACTGGGGGTAGGGAGTAGAATAAAATATATCTTATAAGGCTATTGTGAAGCTTAAATCTGATAACATTTATAAACTACCTCTCATATAGGCTTTAGTGGATATTCTCTATTTATGCCTCTATATCCATTCTCCACCTTCTCTGCTCTGCTCCAGGCCTCAAGAAGATATGGACTACATCAGTTGGGCCCCTTTGCCCTCAGGCTTTCAGGTGATTCCAACCAATGGGAGACACTGGCAAGAAATGAGAAGGTGAGAGGAGATAAAGGTCAAATTATCTGTTCTGCCCACTCTCTGCCAGGCTGTGATTTGGCAGTTCCTATCAGGTGGCCCTATCATTAAGGATCCTCTCTCCAGATTTCAGTAGCACAATTTTCTCCTCTTGTCTCTTCGTGCCGTTCCTACTATTGTTAGTCTCACGGCACTTCACCATCCCTTAACCCTGTTCATATCTCTATAAACACTCCCTTCATCAGTCTCTCTTCCATTGCCCTTTGAGCATGCCATATGTTTCCTATAGAACCATGACTAACAAATACCTTCTAAGTAAATATTTTTGACCCCAACTTTCTAAATACACATTTCTCAACATGCTGCTTTTCACTTCTCTAATCTAGAAATAACTGTCTCAAGATACACTGCAGGTCCAAATCAATCATCTTAGCAGAAAGCTCTTTCTCTGTCCAAACCTGAATGATCCTTCATTGAAGAATTAGCAAATATAACAAACCCCATAAAGTTTTAGCCTCATGTTTGCAAATGTTTGCAATTCATCTAAGCAAGGGAGAAGTGGGAAACCTGTCTACTAGATTTAACAGGAAACTCTTGGTATGAATTGGTTGACTCCTCTGAGGCCAAAAAATCTCTTTCCTTTATCTTTGGGAGTTGCAGTTCTGCTTTCGTGTATCTATGCACCAGGCCAATAACAACCTACAGCTACGTAACCCCTGAGCAAACTTTTAAAAGCAGTTGTTGATAATAGAAAAACCAGAGACCTAACATACAAAACTTATTGAAATTTTTATTTGTTTGTTTCCTTGCTTACTTGTTTGTGTAAGTAGGATAATGTGTTGGTAAAAAGGTGGGGAATAGATAAACTCTTGCTAATGACTGGTAAGAGTAACATATGCTATTGGTAAACCCTTTTAGGAAAGTGAAATGAAAAATAAGTATTAGCATTCAAAATGAGTAAGACATTTGGTACATTTGATTAAGTAATTTCTGAAGAAACAGCAACAAACTAAAATACATATGTACAAGAATATCCTTGCAAAATTATTTATTAAAATATCTCCAGGACAAAATAAGGAAATTAATTGAATAAAATATAATAATGCATACAACTGAGCATTACATAGTAATTTAAAAGTATATTCTCAAATAATATTTAGAGTTATTAAAAATGTTCATCATCACACATGGACATGGCAGGGAGAACCACACACACTGGGGCCTGTCGGGTACGGGGCAGGAAGAGAATCAGGAAGAATAGCTAATGCATGCTGGGCTTAATACCTAGGTGATGGGATGGTCTGTGCAGCAAAACCACCATGTCACACATTTACCTATGTAACAAACCTGCACATCCTGCACAGGTACCCTGCAACTTAAAATAGAAGTTGCAGAAGAAAAAAAAAGTTCATCATCTAATATTAAGTATTAAAAAATCAGGGCACAAAACTGTACCTAAAGTAGAATTTGAGTTTTTAAATCTGCATATATGCATATATGTGTATATATATGTGCATACATATATGTATATACTCCATATATGTACACATATATAGAAAGTGTGTGTGTATATATATATAGCAGCAGGCAGAATAATGGCCCCCAAAAAACGTTCACCTCCTAAACCTTGGAATCTGGGAAAAGGAACTTTGTAAATGTGATTTGGGTTAAGGAATTTAATATGAGAAGATTATCCTGGATTATCAGGTGGGTTCAATCTAATCATGTGTGTTCTTAAGAGTAGAAGAGGACAGCAGAAGAAGAGAGACAGAGGGAGATATGACTACAGAAGAGTGGTCCAAGAAATGAGGCGTTGCTGACTTTGAAGATGGAGAAAGGCGGCCACAAGTCAAGGAATGCAGACATCCTCTTGAAACTGGAAAAAAACAAGGAAATGGATTCTCTCCTAGAGGTTCTAGATAGAAACACCGTCCTGCTGACACATCAATCTTAGTCCAACTAGATCCATTTCAGACACATATATATACACATACTGAAAGGATACTCACTAAAAGGAAGTAACAGTTATCTCTGTTTGGTGTGGTTATAGATGGGTATGTTGCTCTTTATTTTTCTTTTTTCAATTACAAAATATTTCAGGTACAAAATAGATTTAGGTATAGATATATAGATAGTATATATTTGTATATGCATGCACATATATAAGTACACACACACACACACACACACACACAAAGTTTTACCAACCACCCCTTGGATATATTTTCCTAATCCATTGCTCCTTTCCTCCCTGCCACTCCAAATCTTAGCTACTTATTATCTTTATTTTGGTGTTTAATATTTTCATGTATGCTTTTAAATGTCTACTAAATGGACACGTAGTATAATCTAGGAACAATATTCAGTATTTTCATTTGTTTAACTTTATATAAATTACATTATAGTCTATGTATTATTTTACCACTTGCATTTTTTATTCAAAGTGTTTTGTCAGGCTTACTCATTTTCATACATATAGTTCTAGAGTATCCACTTTCAGTGACATTTCACTTTTGGTACCATGACCACACCACACCATTGTGTAATTATACCGGAATTTATTTAATCATTCTCTTGTTCATGTACATTTAGGATGCTTCTAATATTTTACTATTAAAACAATGCTTCCAAAATTGACAAATGACAATCTAATTAAACTAAAGAGCTCTGCACAACAAAAGAAACTATCATCAGGGTGAACAGGCAACCTACAGAATGGGAGAAAATTTTTGCAATCTACCCATCTGACTAAGGTCTAATATCCAGAATCTACAATGAACTTAAACATAATTACAAGAAAAAAAGACAAACCACCTCATCAAAAAGTGGGCAAAGAATATGAACAGATTCGTCTCAAAAGAAGACATTAATGTGGCCAACATATGTATGAAAAAAAGCTCAACATCACTGACCATCAGAGACATGCAAATTAAAACTGCAATGAGATACCATCTCATGCCAGTCAGAATGGCGATTATTAAAAAGTCAAGAAACAATAGATGCTGGAGAGGCTGTGGAGAAATAGGAACACTTTTACACTGTTGGTGGGAATGTAAATTAGTTCAACCATTGTGGAAGGCAGTATGGAGATTCCTCAAGGATCTAGAACTAGAAATACCATTTGACCCAGCAATCCTATTACTAGCTATATACCCAAAGGATTATAAATCATTCTATTTATAAAGACACATGCACATGTGCATTTACTGCAGAACTATTTACAATAGCAAAGACATGGAACCAACCCAAATGCCCATCAATGATAGAGTGGATAAAGAAAATGTGGTACATATACACCATGGAATACTATGCAGCCATAAAAAGAAATGAGATCACGTCCTTTCCAGGGATATGGATGAAGCTGGAAGCCATCATCCTCAGCAAACTAATGAGAGGTGACAATGTGCTAGCAGCCCTCATTCTCGGCACCTCCTCGGCCTTGGCATTCACTCTGGCAGTGCTCGAGGAGCCCTTCAGCCCCGGTGCAGGATCCACTAGGTGAAGCCAGCTGGGCTCTTGAGTCTAGTGGGGACTTGGAGAACCTTTATGTCTAGCTAAGGGATTGTAAATACACCAATCAGCACTCTGTGTCTAGCTCAGGGTTTGTAAATACACCAATCAGTACTCTGTGTCTAGCTCAGGTTTGTAAATACACCAATTGGTACTCTGTATCTAGCTAACCTAGTGGGGACTTAGAGAACTTTTCCATCTAGCACTCTGTGTGTAGCTCAAGGATTGTAAACACACCAATTAGCACTCTGTGTCTAGCTCAGGGTTTGTGAATACACCAATCAGTACTCTGTATCTAGCTAACCTAGTGGGGACTTGAAGAACTTTTCTGTCTAGCACTCTGCATCTAGCTAAAGGATTGTAAATGCACCAATCAGCACTCTGCATCTAGCTCAGGGTTTGTAAATACATCAATCAGCACCCTGTGTCTAGCTCAGGGTTTGTGAATACACCTATCAGTACTCTATACCTAGCTAACCTAGTGGGGACTTGGAGAACTTTTATGTCTAGCTAGAGGATAGTAAATGCACCAATCAGCACTCTGTCAAAACAGACCAATCAGCTCTCTGTAAAATAGATCAATCAGCTCTCTGTAAAATGGACCAATCAACAGGATGTGGGTGGGGTCAGATAAGGGAATAAAAGCAGGCTGCCCGAGCCAGCAGTGGCAACCCGCTCAGGTCCCCTTCCACCCTGTGGAAGCTTTGTTCTTTCTCTGTTTGCAATAGATCTTGCTGCCGCTCACTCTTTGGGTCCACGCCGCCTTTAAGAGCTGTAACACTCACCACGAAGGTCTGCAGCTTCACTCCTGAAGCCAGGGAGACCACGAACCCACCGGGAAGAATGAACAACTCCAGACGCGCCACCTTTAAGAGCTGTAACACTCACCATGAAGGTCTGCAGCTTCACTCCTGTCAGTGAGACCACGAACCCACTGGGAAGAACAAATAACTCCAGACACACCATCTTTAAGAACTAACACTCACCGTGAGGGTCCACGGCTTCATTCTTGAAGTCAGCGAGACCAAGAACCCACCAATTCTGGACACACTAACACAGGAACAGAAAATCAAACATTGCATGTTCTCACTCATAAGTGGGAGTTGAACATTGAGAACACATGGACACAGAGAGGGGAATAACACACACCAGGGCCTGTTGGGGGGTGGGGAGTAACGGGAGGAAACTTAAGAGGATGGATCAATAGGTGCAGCACACCACTATGTATACCTACGTATAGGTAAACCACACATACACCTATGTAACAAACCGTCACATTCTGTACATGTATCCTGCTTTTTTTTTTTAGGAAAAATAAAAAACAGGATTAAGAGAAAAAGAATTAATAAACACACACACATGCAAAGGCTCTGTGCCGTTTGGTGATCTAATGCTTCAGTGAACAATCTTAAAAACAAGATATCAGCACCTAATGAAATTTCTTAGGATGTGAACCCATCATCCAGTTAGAACTTCTAGGAGGCTTTGTTTACTCTGTGATGGGTAAATCGCCTACTCAAGCCTC
This sequence comes from Papio anubis, assembly GCF_008728515.1. Taxonomy (NCBI): domain Eukaryota; kingdom Metazoa; phylum Chordata; class Mammalia; order Primates; family Cercopithecidae; genus Papio; species Papio anubis. The sequence continues at coordinate 52,596,595 of NC_044996.1, read as the reverse complement.
AGTAATGGTGGATGCCCCTCCCCTCACTAAGCTCAAGCATCCCAGATCAATTTCAGACTGCTGTGCTGGCAGCCAGAATTTCAAGCCAGTGGATCTTAGCTTGCTGGGCTCCATGGGGGTGGGATCTGCTGAGCTAGACCACTTGGTTCCCTGGATTCAGCCCCCTTTCCAGGGGAGTGAACAGTTCTGTCTCGCTGGCATTTCAAGTGCCACTGGGGTATGATAAAGATTTTTAAAAAAAACAAAAAAAAAAAAACAAAAAAAAAACCTCCTGCAGCTAGCTTGGTGTCTGCCCAAATGGCCGCCACGTTTTGTGTTTGAAACCCAGGGCCCTGGTGGCTTAGGCACCCAAGGGAATCTCCTGGTCTGCAGGTTAGGCACCCAAGGGAATCTCCTGGTCTGCAGGTTGTGAAGATTGTTGGAAGAGCATAGTATCTTGGCCGGAGTGCACTGTTCTTCAATGCACAGTCCCTCACGGCTTCCCTTGGCTAGGGGAGGAAGTTCCCGATCCCTTGCACTTCCCGGATGAGGCAATGCCCCACCCTGCTTCGGCTCATTCTCCGTGGGCTGCACCCACTGTCTAACCACTCCCAATGAGATGAGCTGGGTACCTCAACTGGAAATGCAGAAATCACCCACCTTCTGGATTGATCTCGCTGGGAGCTGCAGACAGGAGCTGTTACTATTCTGCCATCTTGCTAGCCACTGCCTATTTGCCAGCTCTTCTTACATCTTACTCCCTCTTTCTGAATTCACTGTTGTTCATTATTTCAACCTCACTTTGAAGCCATTATTCAACTTTCTTCCGACTTCTATTGTTGCTGTTCAGAATTCTGCTGTCAGACTAGTCTGTCATTCCTTGCTGTTAAACAGTCCTGTTTCTCTGCTACCTTTTAAGCTCTTCTTTGTCCTTGATGCTCTGTAGTTGCACCATGACGAGTCAAAGTAAAAATTTATTTCTACTCTTCCTGCTAGGGATCCATTATACTTCCACAATGTGGATTCAATTCTTTACTCAATGCTATAAACTTCTTAGTCATTATTTCCTTGAATTTTGTTTTCCCCTTATTCTCTATTCTCTCTGTGTAATGTCAATCATATATATAATATGAATGTGTGCGTATAAATTTGGCATTTCATGTGTTTTTATTATAAATACACACACACACACCCCTTCTCTATGTCTCTTAACCTTAGTTTTGTTTCCCATCTATGTTTCATTCTGGTTAATTTCATCTAATCTCTTTCAGTTTAATTATTTCTCTTTTGAGCTGCCTCTAATTTGCTATGATATCTATTGAGGACTTTTTAAATTTCAATGTCTATATTTTTATTTTGGATATTCTATTATTTATAATCTACCTGTTTATATAGTTTCTTATTATTACCTTTAATGTTTTTCAGTCCTTTATCTTATTTCTGTCATGGTTCTAAACATTCTAACTTGATGGGACTCTATAGGATCGTTCTATTTTATGATATTCTTGGGATTCTAATCCTGCTTCTTATCATACTTCCGCATCTCATGGTAGCGCGGTTTTTGTTTCATTTTGTTTCGTTTTATATGATATTGGGTGGCAAGCTCTTCTTCAGCAGGACATTACATATAAAACTCTTTTGCAGCCTGGTTTTATCACTGTCCTGGAAACAATTCTATGTTGAATTTTTTGCCTTGCAGGTGCCTAACTAAACTCTGCAGGTAGTGTAAATTAAAACGCTGGACCTATGAGAGTCACAGACCTGTTGATAGAAATTTTCAGCAGAAACTTTTTTCTCACCCAGATCCAACACAAAGATAAGCTTCTTTGTTGTTTCTTAGTATTACGGCATGTATTTTTTTTTTCTCACTCACCATGCCTTAAGGTTGTAACCCTTCAAAGTTACGGCTTTAGGTGAGAGGCACTTTTCCTTACTCAAGGTTTTATCTCTTCTCCCCAAATACATGTTAACTATAAAAAAATAAATACATAAATAAGCTTTTAGACTGAGCCTGATACACCCTCTACCTCTTAGTCCATTTTGTGTTTCTGTAACAGAATGCTTGAGGTTGGATAATTTGTAATGAAAAGAATGTTTAGCTCACAATTCTGTAGGCTAAGTACAAGAAGCATGGTGGTGCCAGCAGCTGCTCAGCTTCTGGTGAAGGCTACATGCTAGGTCAAAACATAGTGGAGAAGGTCAAAGGAGAGGTAGTCACATGCTAAATGAGGGGCATCTTGGCTTTATAACCACTCACTCTGGAGAGAACTAACCCATTCCACAAGAACTAACCAAGTCTTGCCAGAGCGAGAACTCACCACCGCGAGAACTCACCACCGCAAGAACTCACTACAGTAAGAATGGCACCAAGCTATTCATAAGGGATCTGACCCCATGACCTAAACACCTCCCATGAGGCCACACCTCTCAACGCTACCAGTTTGGGGATTAAATTTCAACATGAGTTTTGGTGGGGACAAACTCAAATCATAGCAACCCCCTTCGAGGACATCCACATCACAAAATATGTGTTTACCCCTCAATTTTTAGCTCCCACTTTATTTCTGGACCCTAGAAATATTCTCCACTTATTTGAGAGATAAGTTACATATTTAATAGGTGGCTTGTTATGATTTATCTAACATTTCTAGAACCTTCCTAGAGCATACTCATAGTATCTAATTTGCATGAAGTCCTTCAATATTGTTAAAAAAAATTTTTGATTCATTTTAAAAGAAAAGCTAGATAGAAACATAAATGAAAGTTTAAAATAATACTGAAATAGGAAAGGCTTTTCTAATGAAGATACAAAACACAGAATCTCTGAAGAAAATATTTGACACATTTAGCTACATAAAAATTAAAACCTTCTGTATGGCAAAGAACAATTACTATTAAAAAGGCAGAAGACAAATGAAAAACTAAGAACAAATATTTGCTATGTTGTTGACAGAGAAAAACGGTTAATTTCTTTCATATTCAAAGAGCTCTTAAAATTCATTAAGAAAAACATATTAATAGATAATGTGTGGTTCACAGAATAAGAAATGCAAATCACAAGTAAACATACAAATACATATTCAACCTCACTTGTAATTAAATGCAAAATAAAACATGATATCACTTTTCCACCCATCAAGTTGTCAAAGACTGTGAAAATATCAATATCTTGAAAGCCATATATGGGTATATGTATGTGTACAAATATTATATATGCACAGAAAGTTTCTGGAAAACTTAACAGTGACTACTGACTACTACTGAGTAAGGATAGGTGGGAAAGGAAGAGAATTTTACTTTTCACCTTTCTCTTTAAAATTCGGATTTTAAACAATAACAAGAATTACTTTTGAAATGAAAACAGAAATTATAAGAAAAATAACAACAAAATAAATGCCAAAAGGAATAGGGCTGCACTGCATACACACATGGAAGCAAAGAGGAAACGAAGCGAGAAGGCTGAGATCTAAGCAAGCACTGAGCTACTGTGGTTTTTGGCTGCTTCTAGAGATACTGCCCAAATAGAGATGAGAGACAAAGTGGCTATGAAGCTACAGGCTCTTCAAAGGGAAAAGTAATGGCTAATTAGCCCATGCTTATTAGTATGGCAAAACTGTTGCCACATTCCATCCTGCACTGTAATTCATTGTGTTAATTTGACTATTTTCATTTTCATGTACATTAATTGTAATTGTGTTCTTTCAGTCCTTTTCTGAGGAATACAGGTGGCAGCCATCATCATTAGCTATTTACCAAGTGCACAGACATATTGAAAAGATTTGTTAATATAAAAAAGGAAGAAAAGAAAACAGACATTTGTTAGCAAGAATTATGTTTTCAGAAATTCAAACATGATTGAATCCCTTTCTCTTCCAGCTCAACCTGTAAGCCCTTAATCTCAATCCAAATGTTCAAGCTCCTCTAAGATATTGCCCTTTCATTTTCATAAAGCATACAGTACACAGGTTGAGAAGAAAGGGAAAAGCTTTGTCATCAAATTGGGTTCCAATCCAGGCTCTCCAACTTTCTAGTTGTGTGAGCTTGAATAAATTGCTTAAGTTATCTGAGTTCCAAGCACAGTTTCCTCATTTGTAAAATGGAGATTATGAAAGCACCTACAGGGGTATTAGAAGAACTGAACAAGACGACTAGCTTGTAAAGCACTTAGTACAGTGCTTGGCAAATGGTAAACAATCCATAAATGTGAATGACAAATCAATGGCATATTAAGGACCCAGAACCATGTTACGATGATGTAAGGGATATTCTCATCTTTTACAACGCTGTTGTGTAGAACACGCAAATTCCAAGCTTTAGCTATTGAAACCATATATTGCTGATTGGTAAGTACTCAGTCAACCTCACCCTCAAAATAAAAATGTTCAGCAGCCCGAAAGTACAAAGCTCCTCTTGTCAACAATGGGTCCACTAAGGCAACATTTTCAAAAGGTGGTGGGAGGGGACATCGTGGGCACGGAAAGAAAAGGAAATTCAGCAAGTGAGAAAAACCAGGCCTTCAGTAGGACTGAATAGTCCAAATCTACAACACTGATTATTCTCATGGCATATGATCCAAAAACAAGTCACTAATTACACTTTTACAGCTTCATAAAGCCAGGCCTACAACTATTTGATTTTGTTGATTTTCCATGGGCTACCCAGCCAGCCAGGTAATCCCTGCAGAACAGTAAAGGCCACCACTTCCACAGGTGTTTCCCAGAAAAACAAAAATACATCAATCAAGTGGCTTACACATAGAAAACAACTGCCTCTGCTGATGCTGGAGGTGGTGGTGATGATGATGATAATGACTACATCAACTGCTAATGAAATCCAGGAGTGTTCTTACAATGTCCTTATAACAAAATTGTGACTAGTAAAAATCTCATAGAAGCACAAAGTGTTAGAGCGTCAAAGGACATTAGGTCTCTTAAAGTGTGGTCTGCGGCTTACAGATATCAGAATTACTTGGGGGTGGGTACCTGTTAAAATGCAGATTCCTGAACTCACTTGAGTTCAGATATATTCATTTTCATCAAGCTTTCTGGGTGATTCTTACGTCTAAAGTATGAAAGCATGCCTTTAAAGACCATAATTTCATTTTTCAAAAGATAATCTTCAATTAGGTAGAAAGTTACCAGCCATGGAATAACAACAACAAAAAAACAACCATGCTTCTTGAAAGCAGGATAAGAAAAAAGCATGCGTGTAAAATCAGACAAATCTGTGTTCAAATTGCACTTGTGCTAAGTAAAGCCAAACTTACATGACCAACTAATTTTCAACAAGGGCACCAAGAGGAGACAACAGGGAGAAGATAATGTCTTCAATAAATGGTGCTCGAAAAACTGGATCTCCACATGCAGAAGAATGAAATTAGACCCTTGTCTTACACCATACACAAAAATCAACTCAAAATGGATAAAACACCTAAATATAAGACCTGAAATCATAAAATTCCTAGAGGAGAACATAGGGGGAAAGCTCCTTGACACTGGCCTTGGCAATAATTTTTACATATATATATTACATATTATAATATACGTATAAATATATAAAAATATATACATTTTTGCTTTTGGAGCCTGAGCTTTTGGTGTGTGGGATATATATATATTATATTGTAAAGCACGTAGTACAGTGTTTGGCAAATGGTTAACAATCCATATATATTATATTTATATATTTATAAATATATTTTTATATAATATTTATATATAAATATAATATATTTATATATAAATATAATATATTAAATATAATATATAACAATATAATATATATAATAATATATATATCTCTCACACACCAAAAGCTCAGGCTACAAAAGCAAAAATAAAGAGGACTACATCAAACTAAAAACCTTCAGCACAACAAATGAAACAATCAATAAAATGAAACGGCAACTTACAGATTGGGAAAAAAAATATTTGCAAACCATATATCTCATAAGGGATTAATAACCAAACTTTATAAAGAACTCATACAATTTCATAGTAGGGAAACAAACCCAATTTCAAAATGGGCAAGTGATCTGAATAGACACTTCTCCAAAGAAGACATAAAAATGGCCAACAGGTATATGAAAAGGGACTCAACATCATTAATTATCAGGGATATGCAAATCAAAACCACAATGAGACACCACCTCACACCCATTAAGATGGCTATTATCAAAAAGTCAAGAGACAACAAATGCTGGCGACAGTGTGGAGAAAAGGGAACTCTAGTATACCACTGGAGGGAATGTACATTGATGTAGCCATTATGAAAAACAGTATGAATGTTCCTAAAGAAATTAAAAATAGAACTGCTATATGTCCCAACATTCCCTCTTCTGGGCATATGTTCAAAGAAAATGAAATCATCATCTCATAAAGATATCTGCACTCCAAAATTCAATGTAGCATTATTTACAATAACCAATCTATGTAAACAACCTAAGTGTCCATTAACAGATGAATAAAGAAACTGTGGTACATATACACAACAGAATATTACTCAGCTTTTAAAAAGGAGATCTTGCCATTTGCCACAACATGGATGAGACTGAAGGACATTATAACAAGTGAAATAAGCCAGACATAGAAAGATAAGTATTTCCTGATCTCATAGTGGAATCTAAAATAAAACTCAAATATACAGAGAAAATAAAACTGGTTACCAGGGGTAGGATTGGAGGATGAAATGGAAACTCATTTCCTTCTCTGATGTAGATCAGAGGTTGCAAAGTAACAGATACATAGGATGAGTAAGTCTAGAGATCTAATGTACAACATGAAGACTATATAGTTAATAAAATTGTACTGTAATTGAGATCCTTGCTAAATTACTAGACTCTAGCTGCTATTGACACAAAAACAAAAACAAAAACAAAAAAAGGTAACAATGTGAGACAGTGGATATGTTAATTTGCTTCACCATTGTATTAGTCCATCATCGCATTGCTGTAAAGAAATACCTGAGACTGGCCAGGGGTGGTGGCTCACGCCTGTAATCCCAGCACTTTGGGAGGCTGAGGCAGGCGGATCATGAGGTCTGGAGATCGAGATCATCCTGGCTAACACGGTGAAACCCCATCTCTACTAAAAAAAAAAACACAAAAAGTTAGCCAGGCGTGGTGGCGGGCACCTGTAGTCCCAGCTACTCGGGAGGCTGAGGCAGAAGAACGGCATGAACCTGGAAGGCGGAGCTTGCAGTGAGCCGAGATCGCGCCACTGCACTCCAGCCTGGGCGACAGAGCGAGACTCCATTCCAAAAAAAAAAAAGAAAGAAAGAAAGAAAAATACCTGAGACTCAGTAATTTATAAAGAAAAGAAGTTTGATTGGCTCACAGTTCTGAAGGCTACACAGGAAGCATGGTGGCATCAGCTTCTAGGGAGGCCTTAGGCAGCTTTTACTCATGGCGGAAGTAAAAGTGAGAGATCTTACATGGCAGGAGTAGAAGCAAGGAAGGGAGAAGGGGGAGGTGCCATATACTTAAATGACCAGATCTCACAAGAACCCATTCACTATTACGAGAACAGCACCAAGGGGATGGTGCTGAACCATTCATAAAGGATCCAACCCCACGATCAAATCACCTCCCAACATGCCCAACCTCCAATACTGGGGATTACACTTCAATATGAAATTTGGGTGGGGACACAGATCCAAACCATATCAACCATAGGAGCCTTTTTACTATCTATATGTATCCCATAACAGTGCATTGTGTACCTTAAATATACACAATAAAATTTATTATTTAAAAAAACAAATTGTACCTGGGATACTTATGGTTTGGTCTTGGGTAAACTACTTAATCTTGTAACCCTCTGTTTTTCAGTTGCAAAAAGTATAGATGAGATGATCTACTTCATGGGATTGTTTCACAAACTGAATAAGATCATATGTGTAAAGCACATAGCACATATTAGGTGTTCAATGTTACTTCTTTAACACCATATGAGCTGAGTATATCTGAAAGAAAAGGAAGTTAATATAGTATATATTGTGTGCTCTCTATGTGCTGGTACTTTACATACATGTAAGCTTCACAAACCAGGGATCTTTGTTTACTTTGTTCACTGATTTATTTTGCCCACTGATGCCTAGAATAGGGCCTTGAATAAGGTACGTGCAAAATAAGGAATATTTGATGTAGACATCCTCCCTCTTCTCTGAGTCTCATGTCATCCTGGATAGTGAAAAGATGGGGATGTGGAAGGTTAGGGTAAACTTCAGGAATGGGGTAAAAGGAAAGGTTGTTGTACATATCATCCATAAGAAATAGTGTTTTTGTGTTATATATCTGGGGACAGCTATTTTGACACCTTGAACTAACAATATAGGGCCATAAATGGTTGGTGTCAAGTGTGGAGAGTAGACAGTTGCTTTAGGAAGTAACTCAGCAAGGCCTTGTGCAGAAAACTATATTAGGGCTTCGTCTTTAAACATCGGCCGAATTCGATAGAAAGGCAGTAGGATTCAATAGAAAGGCAGTAGGATTCAGATAAGCAGAGCTATGCAGGAATTCTCTCTACCACATCCATGACAGTTTGCCATCTCACCTCTATTTAAACTCTTTCAGGGACACAAAGGTCATTCATTACCTGACTAGGCAGCCCCTTTTTTTTTTTTTTTTTTTTTTTTTTTCCTGAGCAGCTCTGATTGATTCCTTTGCCAAACTAAGTCTGCCTCTTCATAACTTCAGACATTACTCTTATATCTGCCCTCTGCAGCTCCAAAGAATGTCTACTCACTTTCCCACATGGCGACCCTCCACATTTTAGAAGGCAGTTCTTCAGTCCTCCTGAGTCAGGCAAAAGTGAGGAAGACATTCTTTCCTTAAATTAATGTACAATATGCCCAAGCCCAGTAGACTCAGGAACATCCCCATCCCAGTGCAGCCCACCCAAAGGGGAAAGCATTTCTGAAAAAATAAAATAGACACAGAAATGGGCCTGGTAAAATAATCACTGCTAAAAACAGCAACTTGCTGGGTGGCCTCCAATTCAAAAAAGCAAGCAGCTAGCACAAATGTGTTCAAGTGAGGAACTGGGAAAATGGATCCATTTTCTCTTCAGCAATTATTCTTTATGAAATTGAAAAATCTCTCACAATCTTCCATATTATACACTAATTATTACCTGATGCTGAGGCCAGTAGAGGCTCCTTAACTGAAAATTCCTAAAGAAAGCAAAAGCCCCTCCCTTCCACCCATAGATGCATTTTCACTGTCTTGAGCCCAGGTTTATTTGTCCTAGGAATCTAGAGGAAAACTGGAGTGGAACAGATGAACCTGAAACATTCGTTTTCATGAGATGACAAGGGAAATAACTGCACTCACAGAATTTCACAGCAAATCTGACAGAATGTTGAGGATGTGAAGAATTTTACAAGAAATATGAACATTATCAAAAGTAGCATATTTCTGTGAAATTCTCTAAAATTCAGCTATACTCATCTTACAAAGAAATTGGTCACAACCTAATGAAACAGATTTTTAATCTTATACTCTCTCTATGCAGCTTTCATTTATAGTTTAACAGTTTTAGTGAAGAGCTCATATCACATGATTTACCAAGCAGATCCATATTTCCTAGATGGATTGTAGGTACTGCTTCTCTCCACAAACCAGCTGTATCCTAACTTTCCAACTGCAGCTTTAATTCTACTCCTTCACAAATCAGTCTGTTGGCCATGTTCCAAAAATGCTCAGTGCTTTCCTACCTCTTCAACTTTCCCTAGTGACTTCTTCCACCAGAAAAGTCTCGTTCTCTTGCTTCTACCTCTCTACACTCCTGGTTCTTTCAAGATCCAGCTCAAATTATTCTTCCTCCATGAACTGTCCATCATTCTTTCATCCCAGCCATTTCTGAGTTCTCACAGTAATCTATCTATCGTAGCGTAGGACTAAAGCACATTTTAGTATCGGAGGGAGAGGGACAAGATGATGCTAGAATTCAAGGGGGAAAACCTTAAAGGTCAAAAGCCAAACCAACTGCTACATCACAATGACCAAAGCTAGAATTAGAGTTAATGAATAGAATATATTTATTCAACAAATATCTACTGAGTACTCCTTATGCGCCAGTACTTATAGCACAAACAAAGTCGGGGGAGGAAGCAGTAACACCCAAGAGAAGCAAGCAGACATTGACCAAATAATCATACAAATAGAGACCACACAAACATCTTTTGCTTGAGCATCTGGATGGATGGTGGTACCATTTACCGAGTTGAGGAAAACTGAGAGAGATGTCAGTTGGGGTGGAACTCTGGGAACTAAAGAGTTCAATTTTGGTCACTTAGTTTGAGAAACCTGTGCAACATCCAGGTGGAGGTGTCAAGTAGGCAATTGGATATACAAGTCAGGGACTCAGAAGACAGGTCAGGGGTAGAAATAAAAGGAACAGTAAAAGTCAACAACTAGAAAGTCAAGAGACAGTTGAAAGCAAGTGAAATGGGGCCACTGCAACCAATTCTGTAAATGTCAAGAGTCTCAAAAGGTACTTTTTCTACATTGGTGACAGGCTTTGCAGGGTCAGAAGCAGAATCTCAAAAACAGCCAAGCCACGCTTATGGTGCTTATCATATTCACCTTTTCTTACCATTATATATGGACTAGACTTGTCTCAAATCTCCTATTAGACTTTGGTTGGGGATGGAGAGGAGGCCAAATAAATTCCACTCCTCTGAATTCTGAGCCAATTGCATAGTAGGCAAAAGAGGTCAGGCTGGTAAAAACTAAAATGTCACCTCTTTCACTGCTGAAGTCTAGAGTCAAGGGCATAGCTTAGATGGGCTTCCTAATTCTGAACCCCAGAATTTGACAGACTTAACCACCCAGTCACAAATGGCACTGGAAGTCAGCAAGCCTCCCCATGTGGGGACCTGCACCTATACGAGTTAAGGCATGCAGGAGCAGCCTAGAATGTGTGTTTCCTGCAAGGCTGCTGGCTCTCAAATGGAAGCAGAAGGGCACAGCTGAGCCTCACCTGCCTAGTACCTTCTCTCAAACTCATCAGTCAGAGTAGTCACCAATTCCCCCCAGGAAAGGAGCAGGTTAGAAGGCAGAGAGAGGCCAGGAGTGTTATACTGATGAGATATTACTCCATATACAAGCAAACATCAGGAGTGGGGAATACGTGAACCTCCTTAACAGACCTGAAGCTCCTGGGGGAAGGCAGGGCTGGAACTTTGTACCTCTGTGTATCTCCAAAGTACCCCTCATAGTGCCATGCTACAACAGATGCCAAATAAATACCGAATAAAGGAATGGTGCCAGAAGCACTGTGTGTATGTTATGGGCCTCCTTCATTCAAAACTCAGCTTAAAATTTTCCTCCTCAGGGAAGCCTTTTCTTACTGACCTTGCTTCAGTAGGTCACCTCTTCATTCTGGGCTTCCACAGCCTCTCCCTATTCTAGTTGCACCACATTAATTTGCACTTATTTGTATGCTGTTTCACAAATGTTCTTGTAAGTCATTTGCTATCCCCTTAAAAATACATCTTTGCTCACACCTGTAATCCCAGCACTTTAGGAGGCCAAGGCGGGTGGTGGATCACAAGGTCAGGAGTTCAAGACCAGTCTGGCCAACATAGTAAAACCCCATCTCTACTAAAAATACAAAAAATTAGCCAGATGTGGTGGTGTGCGCCTGTAATCCCAGCTACTAGGGAGGCTGAGGCAGGAGTATCACATGAACCTGGGAGGCAGAGGTTGCAGTGAGCCGAGATCACGCCATTGCACTCCAGCCTGGGCAACAGTGCAAGACTCCATCTAAAAAATAAAAAATGAAAAAAAAATACATCTTTGCTCAACTAGATAGCAAGCTCCCTGTAATCATGCATCCTATTATTCCCCCTCAGCTGTGTGCCTAGAAGAGTGAGGAACACACAGTGGGAGCTCAGACAGTGCCATGACTAGCATTGCTAATTGTTGAGGTTGTCAGTCTTCTTTGAGAAATGGAGTGCAGTAACCTCCAAGACAAAAGAATCTGCGCTGGGGCTCTGACTTCTGTACTGGATGCATTTCTACTGTTCTTCTGTACTAGGCTCTCAGAACAAGATTCCTCACCTACTGCCTTTTTCTATCCATCACAAAGGAGCACATAAAGAATGACAGGCTCCAAACAGACTGAGCTTCTTCCAGCCCTTTTGCGCTGAAGGAACACTCCACAGTGACAGGCTTTTGAAGGAGATGACAAAGAGAAGCCCCAAAATGAAAGCTGATGACAGAGATTTGTCTGCATGAAGTTGGTCTTACCTTAATTCCTCTGTGAGCTGAGTTATGGAGCAATCACAGGTCACACAAACTGATAATGCATTCGATAGGGCATTAAAAATAGCAGATAGGAAAAGTTCTAGAAATAAGCTTTTACTCCATTGGAATTCGTAGAAGACAGGACTAACCCAGCAGATATTAACTGAAATGCCAGCTCTAAAACTATGAGCCTTCTAATTCCTAGTCCCAAATTGACCTTGCCCACTGTAGAATGATTTGGCATATGCAAAGAGTAAATTAAAAATAAACTCCACAAGGAAGGTGCAGCTTCAACAGGACTTTGATATGAAAATATTTAATGGGATCAAAGTTCACGTCTTAGTGTGTCTATGCATCATGCTGCCAATGTGTGCTATGTATGTGTGTTAAATAGGAGAAGTGGGAAAGTGATTAAGGGCAGACTCGTTGTATATGATTGGGGGAGTAATTATTCTGATCTGGAAATATATAAAATATCACAGCTGGAAAACTTTAGCAAACACCAAATTCAAAACCCCTATTTTATAACTAAGGAAAATCAATCAAGAGGCAGAGAATTATTAGTTCTCAAACCCAGGCCTTTAATTTCTAATGTGTGTCTTTCTGCTCTCTATAAGAAGGGAACTTGTAGAGAGTACACTATTTAATGGGACAGTTCTCAACTGATATGCCCTTTTAATCACATAAACTGTAGTAATGATATATTTTCATCATTTTTTCCTCCATAGTAACTCCACAGCCACTATCCATATTATTTTTGCCATGTAAATTGCAAGACGGTACGCTGCATCTTGCCATCTTGCAAATGCTGAAAGGACAGTGACAAAATTATCTTTACAATTTCACAGAGCTCATTATAAACTCCAGTATTCGACCTTTGTTCTGTAGGTGATATATAAGATTTGACTTTAGGGTAAAAATTAACCCATCTCTACTGCCTCCCTGAATATGCTGTGTGTTTTCTTTACATTATACCTTGACTCCTGCTATTCCTTTGCCTGGAATATCTTCTTACCATCCTAGCCCATCCGCATCCGGATCTATTGCAGGCTGGTACAAAACAGTTGCGGTTTTTGCCATTAAAAATAATTTCAAAAACCGCAATTACTTTACTTTTTCACCAACCTAATATCAAAATTCTGGCTCTTTTTCATGGCACATATTAAGTATTACCTTTATATGGAGCCGTCTCTAATGCCAGGCTCTCAAACAAAACAATGCCTTTCTTCATTGAAGCTACAGAGTCCACCATGTATACTATCCTGAAGTATCTGTCACATTCTCTCTTTTATGGTGGCCATTCATTGTGGCAAACAATGTTGGTCACATACTCAACAACAATTTCCTCTACTTCTTGCTAAAAGAAACCTTGGTCAGAGGAGCAATGTGCTCAGTCCCAGAGAATGAATTATAATGTATGTAAGCCAAATATGATTATTCCATTTTCCTTTGCTGTACAATCTCTATTCCAACCTCCCTCACAGTAAGGGGTGACCATATGAAAAAATTCTGACCAATAAGGCTCAGAACTGTGAAAGGTCAGAGATCTTACCCTACTTATAAGCTAACAAGTTAGCCTGCCATAGTGATGTAATGGCAGAAAGCACACAGCTCCTGGGACAGAGACAAAGGACTTCACCACTCATAGCAACAGCAGTAACCAGAGTATCAGCATTTTCTTAAGCCAATTCTCCAGTCCCCAATTCCCACACGTTGATACAAACAGGGCCACAGGACACCTGCATACTCAGTGGATTATGCTACAGGAGAGGAAACCTAAGTATAGAAAACCCAAATATTTTTTGATAGGCAGTAAGCATGTTTGATATTTGCCCTGGAAGAAGGCATTATCTCTATCTTCCACAGCTATTTACTATATAGGCATCCTTGAAAAAAGTAGTCCAGAACAAAAGCTATCAGTATCTCTGTTCACAAGATGTGCTGAAATACAAGTGATGATTGTCTCTTATGTCTCCTAACAGAGACATAAGCAGAAATATGCTGTAAAGGCTTGTGTGATTTTTCTCCATAATAAAAAGAAAATGGCCCAGAACCAATATCACCACACACAGAGTCAACAGCAGGGCCTGCCCCTCAATTCTCCCCTCCTAGCTGCTTGTGGTGAACACCCACAGACAGGCAGGTACCCCAGCAACCACTAGCACCCTGATGCAGCCAATGAGCATGCACCCCACTGTGCTGCCACAATGGCTACTGCTGGCACATGCAACAAGGATGAAACCTGCTGTCATCACACTACAAAACACTTTGGCTCACACCACCCACCAAAGTGTAGTGACCAGTGCTCCAGGAGCACCTCAGCATGCCCCCCACCCCCACCGCTTCGAGGGCAGTGGATTCCCAATCTCAAGGAGCCAGAAAACAAAGTCAGGGGAGAATACAAGTCCCCCAGAGTTAGAGCATGCAGTCTAGGAGTTGGAAGATGAGCACTGTCCCCCTAAAATCTTCCAGAAATGAAGCCAGTCAGCTGAATTTACCTTATAACACAACCAAACCCTCAAGGTTATCAAATAAGATAAAAGAAAAAGAACCCATCCAAAGGTCAGCTGCCTCAAAGATTGAAGGTAGATAAGTCCACAAATATGAGAAAGAACCAAAGCAAGAACCCTGGCAACTCAAAAAGCCAGAATGCCTTCTTTCCTCCGAATAACTGCACCACCTGTCCAGCAAGCATTCTGAATTAGGCTGAGATGGCTGAAGTGACAGAAATAAAATTGAGAATGTGGATAGGAAAGAAGACCATTGAGCTAAAGGAATACATTTGAAACTCAATCTAACGAAGCTAAGAATCAAGATAAAACAATGTAGGAGCTGACAGATAAAATAGCCACTATAGAAAAGAATGTAACTGACCTGATAGAGCTGAAAAACTCACTACAAGAATTTCAAAAATGCAATAATAAGTATCAATAGCATAATAGACCAAGTGAAGGAAAGAATCCCAGAGCTTGAAGACTGTCCTTCTGAAGTAAGACAGTCAGATAAGAATAGAGAAAAAAACAATTAAAAATGATCTAAACCTCTGAAAAATGTGTGAATATGTAAAGAGACAAAACCTATGACTCATTGATGTCCCTGAAAGAGATGGGGAGAATGGAACCAACTTGGAAAACATATTTTAGTATATCATCCATGAGAACTTTCCCAAATCAGTTAGGCCAACATTCAAATTCAGGATATACAGAGAACCCCAGTAAGATACATCACAGGGAGATCATCCCTAAGACACAATCATCAGACTCTGCAAGGTCAAAATGAAAGAAAAATGTTAAAGGCAGCTAGAGAAAGGTCAGGTCGCCTACAAAGGGAAGTCCATCAGACTAACAGCAGACCTCTCAGCAGAAACTACAAGATAGAAGAGATTGGGGGCCAATATTCTACATTCTTAAAGAAAAGAAATTCCAACTCAGAATTTTACATCTGGCTAAACTAAGCTTCATATGCCAAGGAGAAATAAGATCCTTTTCAGACAAACAAATGCTGAGGGAATTTGTTACCAGCAGATCAGCCTTACAAGAGCTCCTGAAGGAAGCACTAAATATGGAAAGGAAAGGCCATCACCAGCCTCTAAAAAAGACACTGAAGGACACAAAACAGTGACACTATAAAGCAACTTCATAAACAAAACTTCAAGATGACCAGCTAACATCATGACAGGATCAAATCCACAAATATCAATAATAACCGTGAATGTAAATGTGCTAATTGCCCCCAATTAAAAGATACAGAATGGCAAGCCAGATAAAGAACTAAGACCCATTGGTATGCTGTCTTCGAGAGACCCATCTCACATGCAATGACACACATAGGCTCAAAGTAAAGGGATGGAGGAAAATGTTACCAAGCAAATGGAAATCAGAAAAAGGCAGGGGTTGCAATCCTAGTTTCTGACAAAACAGACTTAAACCCACAAAGATCAAAAACAAAGAGAAGGACATTATTACATAATGGTAAAGGGTTCCATTCAACAAGAAGATCTAACTATCCTAAATATATATGCACCCAACACCGGAGCACCCACATTTCTAAAGCAAATGCTTAGAGACCTTCAAACAGACTTAGACTCCCACACAATAATAGTGGGAGACTTTAACACCCTACTGACAATGTTAGACAGATCATTGAGTAAGAAAGTTAACAAAGATATTCAGGACCTGAACTCAGCACTGGATTACATGGACCCAATAGATATCTACAGAACTGTCCACCCCCTCAAAAAACAGAATATACATTTTTCTCATCGCCACACAGCATGTACTCTGAGATTGATCACATAATCAGAAGTAAAACACTCTTCAGCAAATACAAAGGAACTGAAATCATAACAATCTCTCAGACCACAGGACAATTAAATTAGAAATCAAGACTAAAGAATTCACTCAAAACCATACAATTACATGTAAATCGAATAACCTGCTCCTGAATGACTTTTGGGTAAATAATGAAATTAGGGCAGAAATCAAGAAGTTCTTTGAAACTAATGGGAACAAAGATACAACATACCAGAATCTCTGGGATACCGCTAAGACAGTGTTAAAAGGGAAATTTATAACACTACATGTCCACATCTAAAAGTTAGAATGATCTCAATTTAAGAAGCTAACATCACAACTAAAAGATCCAGGGAACCAAAAACAAACAAACCCCAAAGCTAGCAAAAGACAAAAAATAATCAAAATCATAGCTGAACTGAGGAGACTGAGACATGAAAAAACATTCAAAAGATCAGTGAATCTAAGAGTTGGTTTTTGGAAAAAAACATTAATAAAATATATAGACCTTTAGCTACACTAACAAAGAAGAAAAGAGAGAAGATTCAAATAAACAAAATCAGAAACAACAAGGGAAAAATTTATACTGACCCCACAGAAATACAAACAACCATCAGAGAATATTATGAACACCTCTAAGCACATGTATTAGAAAATCTAGAAAAAATGGATAAATTCCTGGACACATACACCCTCCCAAGACTGAACCAATAAGAAATTGAGTGCCCAAACAGACTGATAATGAGCTCTAAAATTGAATCAGTAATAAATAGCATATTAACCCAAAAAAAGCCCAGGACCAGACCAATTCACAGCTGAGTTTTACCAGATATACAAAGAAGAGCTGGTACCACTCCTGCTGAAACTATTACAAAAAATTGAGGAGGAGGGACTCCTCCCTAACTCAATCTATGAAGCCAGCATCATCCTGATACCAAAACCTGGCAGAGACACAACAAAAACAGAAAACTTCAGCCAATATTCTTGATGAAAATTGATGGAAAAATCCTCAACAAAATACTGGTAAACCAAATCCAGCAGTACATCAAAAAGCTTATTCATTACAATCAAGTAGGCTTTATCCCTGAAATGTAAGGTTGGTTCAACACATGCAAATCAACAAACGTGATTCATCATAAACAGAACTAATGACAAAACCACATAATGATCTCAATAGATAAAGACTTTTGATAGAATTCAACACCCCTTCATATTAAAAACCCTCAATAAACTAAGTATTGAAGGAACATACTTCAAAATACTAAGAGCCATCTATGACAAACCCACTGGATGTACAAAAGCTGGAAGCATTCCCCTTGAAAACTGGTACCAGACAAGGATGCCCTCTCTCACCACTCCTATTCAACATAGTATTGGAAGTCCTGGCCAGAGTAATCAGGCAAGAAAGAGAAAGAAAGGGCATCCAAAAAGGAAAAAAGGAAGTCAAACTATTCCTGTTTACAGAAGACATGATCCTATATCTAGAAAACCCCATAGTCTTGGCCCAAGAGCTCCTTCAGCTAATAAACAACTTCAGCAAAGTCTCAGGATACAGAATTAACATACAAAAATCACTAGCACTCCCGTACACCAAGAACAGTCAAACCAAGAGCCAAATCAGGAATGCAATCCCATTCACAATTGCCACAACAAATATATAATACCTAGGAATACAGCTAACCAGGGAGGTGGAAGATCTCTACAGGAGAACTACAAAACACTGCTCAAAGAAATCAGAGATGGCAAAAACAAATGAAAAAGCATTCCAATCTCATGGAGAAGAAGAGTCAATATCGTTTAAAATGGCCATATTGCCCAAAGCAATTTATAGGTTCAACAGTATTCCTATCAAACTACCAATGATATGCTTCACAGAACTAGGAAAAAAAAAAAACTATTTTAAAATTCATGTGGAACCAAAAAGGAGCCCAAATAGCCAAGGCAATCCTAAGCAGAAAGAATAAAGCGGAAGGCATCATGCTATCTAACTTCAAACTGTAGAACAGTGCTACAGTAGCCAAAACAACATGGTACTGGTAGAAAAACAGACACAAAGACCAATGGAACAGAATAGAAAACCCAGAAATAAGGCCACTCACCTAAAACTATCTGATCTTTGAAAAATCTGACAAAAAATAAGCGATGGGGAAAGAATTCCCTATGCAATAGATGGTGCTGGGATAACTGGCTAGCCAAATGCAGAAGATTGAAACTGGCCCCCTTGCTTACACCATATACAAAAATTAACTCAAGATTGAGTAAAGACTTAAACGTAAAACCCAAAAGTAAAAACTAAATTTAAACCCAAAACTAAATTTAAACACTTAAATGTAAAACCCTGGAAGACAACCTAGGCAATATCATTCTGAACATAGAATGAGCAAAGATTTCCTAATGAAGATGCCAAAAGCAATTGCAACAAAAGCAAAAATTGGCAAATGAGATCTAATTAATCTAAAGAGCTTCTGCACAGCAAAAGAAACTATCAACTGAGTGAACAGACAATGTACAGAGTGGGAGAAAATTTTTGCAATCTACGAATCTGACAAAAGTCTAATGTCCCACATCAATAAAGTACTTAAACAGATTTACAAGACAAAAAAACAAACAACCCCATTAAAAAGTGGGCAAAGGACATGAACAGACACTTTTCAAAAGAAGACAAACATGCAGCCAAGAATCACATTTAAAAAAGTTCAACATCACTGATAATTAGGGAAATGCAAATTAAAACCACAGTGAGATACCATCTCACACCAGTCAGAATGGCTATTATTGATAACTAAAAATCAGCAGATGCTGATGAGGTTGTGGAGAAAGTAATGCTTGTGCACTGTTGCTGGAGTGTAAATTAGTGCAACCATTATGGAAGACAGTGCAGTGAGTCCTCAAAGACCTAAAAACGTAAATAGTATTTGACCCAGCAATCCCATTACTGGGTACATACCAAGAGGAATATAACTCATTCTATCATGAAGACACAAGCACATGTATGTTCACCGCAGCACTATTCACAATAATAAAGTCATGGAATCAACCTAAACACCCATCAATTATAAACTGGATAAAAGAAATGTGGTACATATACACCATGGAATACAATGCAGCCACGAAAAAGAAAAAGCTCACGTCCTTTTCAGGGACATGGATGGACCTGGAGGTCGTTATCCTTAGCAAACTTGTACAGGAACAGAAAACCAAATACTGCATGTTCTCACTTACAAGTGGGAACTAAATGATGAGAACACAGGGACAGGTAGAGGGAAACAACACACACTGGGCCTGTCAGAGGATGTAGGGTAGGAGAAGGGGGAGGATCAGAAAAATAACTAATGGTACTCTACTTAATACCTGGGTGACAAAATAATCTGTACAATAAACCCCCCATGACAAGTTTGACTATATAACAAACCTGCACTTGTACCCCCAAACTTAAAACAAAATTTAAATTTAAAAATAAAATATAAAAATAATAAATAAATAAAACAATGTGATAGAGAAAACAAAAGAAAGAAAAAGAAAA
Organism: Papio anubis; assembly: GCF_008728515.1. NCBI lineage: Eukaryota > Metazoa > Chordata > Mammalia > Primates > Cercopithecidae > Papio > Papio anubis. The sequence continues at coordinate 52,576,551 of NC_044996.1, read as the reverse complement.
TGTTGCAAAAATAAAGCCCCTTCATTTCTTCCCTGTTTAGAACACTTGCTTGTGAGAATATGATGCTTACTTAATTCTTCTGCAACCATCTTCAAACTAGAGAAAGGCAAAAAGAATCCCAAGGATTCTACCCCATGCCCAGGGATTACGGAGCTGCTGAAATGTCCCTGGAATTACCTACTTCCAGGCTTACTGGTAAGTAATAATATAATGGCCTTATGGCTTAAACCATTCTTCATTGAGTTTTCTGGTATGTGCAAGCAAAAGTGTCCAGCCTGAAACATTTTTCATAGGTCTTATTATTCATTCATTTACTGAAAGCAAGAAGTATATCCAATATAATCATTAAGACAGACATAGATTTGAATTCTTAGTCTACAATTGACTAGCTGTAGTTTTAGATTGTCATCTAACTTCTCTAAGCCTCAGTTTTCATGTCTGTAAAATGAGTATAGTAATAACATAAGCTACATCAAAGAGTTTTTGTGATAATTAAATGAAAAAAATAAATGACAAGTACTTATCCTAACTCCCAGCACACAGTAAACACTAAATAAAAGATAGCTATTAATATTTGTCTGTTCTCTTATATATGGCCTAGGATAGAGCCATGTATAGAGTTGGAAGAATCTGTAAAATGAGTCATACAGAGTTACACAGCTTGTGACTTAAACAAAATTACTTCACAACTCTCAGGCCTAAAGAGAAATAGGAAGAAAATAGCTAAATAAAACCTCTGGATAATCTACCAAATTCATATTTGTCAATATTTTAAATTCCTAATCTTACTGTTCACTGAATATTTTTGAATACAAATTTTCTCAGTTATAACAGTAGTATATAGTCAGCGTAGAAAATTTTAAAAAAATACCAAAAAAGTAAAAATAAAAATCAGGAAAAAAATCAGTCATAGCACCACCACTCAAACTCAGTCATTGTTATCATTCAGTTGCATTTCCTTCCCTCCTTTTCACTGTGTGTTTACATACATACTTTTAAATATGATTGTGTTCACTCTATGTATAAAGGCTTGTACTCTTTTTTTCCCCAGTTAATACTGAAACGTAAGTATTTCTCCCATGTTATTAAAACCTCCTTGTGAACACATTTTTAATGACTGCCTGATAGCACATGTGGATATGCCATAATGAACTTAAACATAGTCCCACACTCTCATACACTTTGGTTGTGTTCAATATTTGGCTACAATAAATAAGTTACAATAAGCTTATCTGTGCCTAAAACTTTACCTACCTTATATAACTCCCTGAGGATATACAGATTCCCAGAAGTTGAATAATCACATCAAGGGGTATAAACACTGCCACATTGTTTGCCAAAAGTTGTACCAATTTATAGTCTGGCCAGCAACATATGAGTGCGCCTATTGTATCATACTTTCTTCGGCTCTAGGTATTTTCATTTTCCCTTCTTTACTATTTTGATTTGGGGGGGTGGAATCTCAATATTCTAATTTGCATTCCTTTGATTATCATTGAAGCTAAACATTTTTCCATGTTACCACTGAATCTTTTGATCAGAGATGCTGACATGTTATACACATCTTACTGATTCATACTTCCTTCATTCCTAGTCTGGAAGCAATCCCCAGAAGAAGGTGGCAAAAACAATAACCAGTAAAAGCCTCAGAGGTGCAAGTTAGCACCTAAATAACTTGATTTGATTGTACAAATAATTGGCTAGAGGTTCTCATTCTCACAATGGTTCCCTGCTTCCAGGTCTGCCCCTCATAAATATTCCAGTTACTGGCTCAGCTATATCTGAGGTGGGTAGAAAGTGAGGTACTTTCCCCCTATCTCTGGGTTTCATAAACATAACCTATAAATGGCTAATTAAAGAACAAGCAAGAAGTGCCTGCTTTGAAAACCTCAAATTAGAAGATGTTGCATAACAGGTACTTAAATCAGTCATCATGCTTGCTTTTAACTTTCCTTACCACTAAGAGGCTTCAAAATTTACAAGGAGTGCAGGACATATGTAAACCTATGTGCATTATGACCTGACATATTTCTCACACTTGCCTCTCACCCCACCTCCCTTACAGCCACAAAGTAGTCAGTGGCATGTCCTGAAGTATGATTTAAACTGACCTCACTGGCTCACCACTCTGTATCAGAAGACTTGGGGGGAAGGAAAAGATGTGCAGCTACTCAATGAGTGCTTCTCTTGGGTGAACGCCTGTGCTTTGATATTTAGGAAAGAGACCTCGACAATCCTTCCACCAATTCTGCCTGCATAGCATGAGAAATACCTTGCAGTTCCCTATAAAGTTGTAGGTGCCTACTAGTCAGGTTTGTCACAATGGCCATCCATCCTGACCCAGCCATATGACTTTCCTGCATGAAGAAGATGGCTGTGCCCCAAATGTCCCTGCATTTGAGGGTGTTTGACTTCTGAGAATCAACATGAGAAGAAAGTTAAAGCTATTTGGCATATGATGAAAAAAATTCACTTCTGCTTGATCCAGATTCCTTTTGCTTGGCTTCCAAAGTTTAACTGGATCCAAGAACCAGCCAACATCATTTTCCAAAGCAAAGACACTGTTGTGTTAGGTAGGCAACACAACAGATCAACATGACAGGAGAAACCACCGAACGCATTTTAAGATCCCAGCCCATTTGCACTTATCCAGCTTGACATAAAGTCAGCACAAGCTTGAATCTTCTTTGAAGCATAACGAGCATTCTTTTATGCAGCTCACTGAAATCAAGAGTGTGAGACTTATAATGGAGGTATCAAACCACAATCATTTTCAGGAATAAATCCCCATAATATATACTTGCTCTGAGGCTGCATTTCCTTTATCATACTATCTTGGTCTGACTATCATGTCCCAGCCCACTTTTTCTCTGAACAGCCCTCTGATTCACCGCTGGAATGTCAGATAAGGAAAAGCCAGGAAATTATGAACTCACCCTCCAGGAAGCATGTCGCAGTTGGACTCAAAGAGATGTAACTTCCATTGAGAAACCCATTTTTTGCCCTCAGTTGATAACCTTAACTTTCTTCTGTCTTTATTGTTAAAAATACAACTTTCTGTCCTGGTGAGAGTAGAGTGACTGGTTTGGGTGCCAGTACCCATGTCACAGAAGTGATTCTGTTTTGGCTTAACACACATATTCAGAACCAGAACTCAGTGTCTGGCACTTGCTTAACATGTAGAAAATGTTGAATTGAATTGAACTGAACCACATAAAACTGAATGGAATTAAATATAATTCATTTGGTTTGGATGTATTAAATGAGGCCTTTTCTTTCACATATATGACAGCCTTCCAAGTGTCCTATTTCAACCTTCCTCAAACAACCTGAGAATAACCAAATGACCAATAGAATATAGTATATATGAAGAACAAAGATAAAGCTAGGTTTTTATTTTTATAACGATAACCATCGAAGTAAAAGAGAAGGATAATTGCATAATTGGCACAGAAAGCTAAGAGCCTAAGGAAACCTTGGCTTTGGAAAGCATCATGAACAGGACAAAGTTTGTCCTCAGAACCAATGACCTCTCCATCCTAGGCTCTCCTATGGCCCTCTCAATCTTCCCATACTGAGTACTTTCATGGGATCTCTTCTACTCCTTTCCCCACAAAAAAAAAATCAATGTCAATAAAGGATGAAATGCACAGACTCATGCTAAGAAGGAAGTTATCAAAAAGTCTTGAAAACATCAGCCCTCTCAGTGATGCTTACATGTTATAAGGACTTAAAAGCTTATCTTAAAGGGGTAAAGTGGAGTATCAGCAGTCAACAGTTGGGGAGAAACAAAGTTAGAAATTTGGGGGTTTTGTTTGTTTTTCTCTGATTTGTTTTTTAATTAGGCCAATAGCTTAACCCCGTGGTTTTCAGCTCCCTCATGATGGAAAAAGTTTGTGGTTTACAAATCAGACAACTTCCCATGGAGGCTCTTCTAGTTAACTATCTGAAGGCCACCCAGACTGAATATCACTTTGGTTCCTTAAATTGTCTATGCTGTCTAGGCTGAGATGTTTGAGAGTGCATTTCTAATTGGTAGTGATGTTTGCAGTTGCTGGCAAGATAGCCTAATAGGAACAGCTCCAGTTTGCAGCTCCCAGTGAGATTAACGCAGAAGGTGGGTGATTTCTGCACTTCCAACTGAGGTTCCTGACTCATATCATTGGGACTGGTCAGACAGTGGGTACAGCCCACAGAGGGCAAGCCGAAGCAGGGTGGGGTGTTGCCTCACCCGGGAAGCGCAAGGGGTGAAGGAACTCCCTCCCCTAGCCAAGGGAAGCTGTGAGGGACTGTATCTTGAGGAACACTGCATTCCAGCCCAGATACTACACTTTTCCCATGGTCTTCGCAACCTGCAGACCAGCAGATTCCTCTGGGTGCCAACACCACCAGGGCCCCGGGTCTCAACCACGAAACTGTACGGCCATTTGGGGATACTCTGAGGTAGCTGCAGGAGTTTTTTTCATACCCCAGTGGTGCCTGGAATGCCAGTGAGATAGAACTGTTCACTCCCCTGGAAAGGGGGCTGAAGCCAGGCAGCCAATTGGTCTAGCTTAGCAGATTCCACCCCCACAGAGCCCAGCAAGCTAATATCCACTGGCTTGAAATTCTGGCTGCCAGCAAAGCAGTCTGAAGTAGACCTGGGATGCTCCGGCTTGGTGGGGGGAGGGGTGTACGCCATTACTAAGGTTTGAGTAGATGGTTTTCCCCTCACAATGTAAACAAGCCTCTGGAAAGTTCGAACTGGGCGGAGCCCACCACAGCTCCGCAGAGCCACTGTGGCCGGACTGCCTCTCTAGATTCCTCCTCTCTGGGCAGGGCATCTCTGAAACAAAGGCAGCAGCCCCAGTCAGGGGCTTATAGATAAAATTCCCATCTCCCTGGGACAGAGCACCTGGGGGAAGGGGTGGCTGTGGGCACAGCTTCAGCAGACTTAAATGTCCCTGCCTGACAGCTCTGCAGAGAGCAGCAGATCTCCCAGCACAGCGCTAGAGCTCTGCTAAGGGACACACTGCCTCCTCAAGTGAGTCCCTGACCCCCATGCCTCCTGACTGAGAGACACCTCCCAGCAGGGATCAACAGACACCTCATACAAGACAGTTCCAGCTGGCATCTGGCGGGTACCCCTCTGGGACAAAGCTTCCAGAGGAAGAAACAGGCATCAATCTTTGCTGATCTGCAGCCTCCACTGGTGATACCCAGGCAATTGGTCTGCAGTGAACCTCCAGCAAACTCCAGTAGACCTGCAGCAGAGGAGCCTGAGTGTTAGAAAGAAAACTAAAAAACAGAAATGAAGAGCATCAACACCAACAAAAAGGACATCCACACAAAAACCCCATCCGAACGTCACCAACATCAAAGACCAAAGGTAAATGAATCCATGAAGATGAGGAAAAACCAGCGCAAAAAGGCTGAAAATTCCAAAAACCAGAACACCTCTTCTCCTCCAAAGGATCACAACTCCTTGTCAGCAAGGGAACAAAACTAGACAGAGAATGAGTTTGACAAATTGACAAAAGTAGGCTTCAGAAAGTGGGTAATAATGAACTCCTCCGAGCTAAAAGAGCTAAAGCAGCATGCTCTAACCCAATGCTAGAAAGCAAAGAACCTTGAAAAAAGGTTAGAGGAATTGGTAACTAGAATAACCAGCTTAGAGAAGAACATACATGACCTGATGGAGCTGAAAAACAGCACAAGAACTCTGTGAAGCATACACAAGTATCAATAGCAAAATCAATCAAGCAGAAGAAAGGATATCAGAGATTGAAGATCAACTTAATGAAATAAAAGGTAAAGACAAGATCAGAGAAAAAAAGAATGAAAAGGAACAAACAAAGCCTCCAAGAAATATGGGACTATGTGAAAAGACCAAACCTACATTTGATTTCTGTACCTGAAAGTGATGGGGAGAATGGAAACAAGTTGGAAAACACTCTTCAGGATAGTATACAGGAGAACTTCCCCAAACTAGCAAGGCAGGCCAACATTCAAATTCAGGAAATACAGAAAACACCACAAAGATACTCCTCAAGAAGAGCAACCCAAAGACACATAATTGTCAGATTCGCCAAGGTTGCAATAAAGGAAAAAATGTTAAGGGCAGCCAGAGAGAAAGGTCGAGCTACCCACAAAGGGAAGCCCATCAGACTAACAGCAGATCTCTCTGCAGAAACCCTACAGGCCAGAAGAGAGGGAGGCCAATATTCAATGGTCTAAAAGAAAAGAATTTTCAGCCCAGAATTTCATATCCAGCCAAACTAAGCTTCATAAGTGAATGAGAAATAAAATCCTTTACAGACAAGCAAATGCTGAGAGATTTTGTCACCACCAGGCCTGCCTTACAGGAGCTCCTGAAGGAAGCACTAAATATAGAAAGGAAAAACCAGTACCAGCCACTGCAAAAACATACCAAATTGTAAAGACCACCAACACTATGAAGAAACTGCATCAACTAACAGGCAAAATAACCAGCTAGCATCATAATGACAGGATCAAATTCACACATAATAATATTAACCTTAAATGTAAATGGGCTAAATGCCCCAATTAGAAGACACAGACTGGCAAATTGGATAAAGAGTCAAGACCCATTGGTGTGCTGTACCAAGGAGACCCATCTCACATGTAAAGACCCACAGGTTCAAAATAAAGGAATGGAAGAATATTCACCAAGCAAATGGAAAGCAAAAAAAAGCAGCAATTGCAATCCTAGTCTCTGACAAAACAGGCTTTAAACCAACAAAGATCAAAAAAGACAAAGAAGGGCATTACATACTGGTAAAGGGATCAATGCAACAAGAAGAGCTAACTATCCTAAATATATATGCACCCAAAACAGGAGCATCCAGATTCATAAGGCAAGTTCTTAGAGACCTACAAAGAGACTTAGACTCCCACACAGTAATAGTAGGAGACTTTAACATCCCACTGTCAATATTAGACCGATCAACAAGACAGAAAATTAAAAAGGATATTCAGGACTTGAGCTCAGCTCTGGACCAAGCAGACCTAATAGACATCTACAGAATTCTCCACTACAAATCAACAGAATACACATTCTTCTCAGCACCACATCACAATTATTCTAAAATTGACCACATAATTGGAAGTATCACCACTGATCCCACAGAAATACAAACTACCCTCAGAGAATACTATAAACACCTCTATGCAAATAAACTAGAAACTCCAGAAGAAATGGATATATTCCTGGACACATACACCCTCCCAAGACTAAACCAGGAAGAAGCTGAATCGCTGAATAGAGCAATAACAAGTTCTGAAATTGAGGCAGTAATTAATAGCCTACCAACCAAAAAAAGCCCAGGACCAGGATTCATAGCTGAATTCTACCAGAGGTAGAAAGAGGAGCTGGTACCATTCCTTCTTCAACTATTCCAAACAACAGAAAAAGAGGGACTCATCCTGATACGAAAACCTGGCAGAGACACAATTAAAAAAAAGAAAATTTCAGGCCAATATGCCTGATTAACATTGATGTGAAAATCATCCAAAATATACTGGCAAACCAAATCCAGCAGCACATCAAAAAGCTTATTCACAACGATCAAGTCGGCTTCATCCCTGGGATGCAAGGCTGGTCCAACATACGCAAATCAATACACATAATCAATCACACAAACAGAACCAATGACAAAAACCACATGATTATCTCAACAGTTGCAGAAAAGGCCTTTGATAAAATTCAACACCCCTTCATGCTAAAAACTTTCAATAAACTAAGTATTGATGGAATGTATCTCAAAATAATAAGAGCTATTTATTACAAAACCACAGCCAATATCATACTGAATGGGCAAAAGCTGGAACCATTCCTTTTGAATACTGGCACGAGACAAGGATGTCCTCTCTCACCACACCTATTCAACATAGTATTAGAAATTCTGGCCAGGGCAATCAGGCAAGAAAAAGAAATAAAGGGTATTCAATTAAGGAAAGAGGAAGAGAAATGGTCTGTTTGCAGACGACATGATGGTACATTTAGAAAATGCCATCATCGTAGCCCAAAATCTCCTTAAGCTGATAAGCAACTTCAGCAAAGTCCCAGGATACAAAATCAATGTGCAAACATCACAAGCATTCCTATACATCAATAGAGAGCCAATTGTGAGTGAACTCCCACTCACAATTGCTATAAAGAAAATAAAATACCTAGGAACACAACTTACAAGGGATGTGAAGGACCTCTTAAAGGAGAACTACAAACCACTGCTCAAAGAAATAAGAGAGGACACAAATAAATGGAAAAACATTCCATGCTTATGGATAGGAAGAATCAATATCACGAAAATGGCCATACTGCCCAAAGTAACGTACAGATTCAATGCTATCCCCCTCAAGATACCATTGACTTTCTTCACAGAATTAGAAAAAAACTACTTTAAATTTCATATAGAACCAAAAAAGAGGCCGCATAGCCAAGACAATCCTAAGCAAAAAGAACAAAGCTGGAGGCATCACGCTACCTGACTTCAAACTATACTACAAGGCTACAGTAACCAAAACAGCATGGTACTGGTACCAAAACAGATATATAGACCAATGGAACAGAACAGAGGCCTCAGAAATAATGCCACACATCTATAACCATCTGATCTTTGACAAACCTGACATGTTATAAAACAGCAATGGGGAATGGATTTCCTACTTAATAAATGGTGTTGGGAAAACTGGCTAGTCATATGCAGAAAACTGAAACTGGACCACTTTTTATACTTTATACAAAAATTAACTCAAAATGCATTAAAGACTTAAATGTAAAACCTAAAACCATAAAAACCCTACAAGAAAACCTAGGCAATACCATTCAATACACAGGCATGGGCAAAGACTTCATGACTAAAAGACCTAAAGCAATGGCAACAAAATCCAAAATTGACAAATGGGATCTAATTAAACTAAAGACCTCCTGCACAACAAAAGAAACTATCATCAGAGTGAACAGGTAACCTACAGAATGGGAGAAAATTTTCCAATCTATCCATCTGACAAAGGGCTAATATCCAGAATCTACAAGAAAAAAACAAACAACCCTATCAAAAAGTGGGTAAAGGATATGAACAAACACATATCATCAGAAGACATTTATGAGGCCAAAAAACATGAAAAAAAGCTCATCATCACTAGTCATTATAGAAATGCAAATCAAAACCACAATGAGATACCATCTCACTCCAGTTAGAATGGCGATCATTACAAAGTCAGGAAACAACAGATGCTGGAGAGGATGTGGAGAAATAGAAACGCTTTTTTTTTTTTTTTTTTGAGACGGAGACTCGCTCTGTCACCCAGGCTGGAGTGCAGTGGCCGGATCTCAGCTCACTGCAAGCTCCGCCTCCCAGGTTCACGCCATTCTCCTGCCTCAGCCTCCCAAGTAGCTGGGACTACAGGTGCCTGCCACCACGCCCGGCTAGTTTTTTGTATTTTTTAGTAGAGACGGGGTTTCACCGTGTTAGCCAGGATGGTCTCGATCTCCTGATCTCGTGATCCACCCATCTCAGCCTCCCAAAGTGCTGGGATTACAGGCTCGAGCCACGGCGCCTGGCCAATAGAAACGCTTTTACACTGTTGGTGGGACTGTAAATTAGTTCAACCATTGTGGAAGACAGTGTGGTGATTTCTCAAGGATCTAGAACCAGAAATACCATTTGATCCAGCAATCCCATTACTAGGTACATACTCAAAGGATTATAAATCATTACACTATAAAGACACATGCACATGTATGCTTATTGCAGCACTGCTCACAATAGCAAAGACTTGGAACCAACCCAAATGCCCATCAATGATAGACTGGATAAAGAAAATGTGGCACATATACACCATGGAATACTATGCAGCCATAAAAAAGGATGAGTTCATGTCCTTTGCAGGGACATGGATGAAGCTGGAAACCCTCATTCTCAACAAACTAACACAGGAACAGAAAACCAAACAACACATGTTCTCACTCATAAGTGGGAGTTGAACAATGAGAATACATGGACACAGGGAGGGGAACATTACACACCAGGCCCTGTTGTGGGGTGGGGGCCTAGGGGAGGGATAGCATTAGAAGAAATACCTAACGTAGATGACGGGTTGATGGTTGCAGCAAACCACCATGGCACGTGTATACCTATGTAACAAACTTGCACGTTCTGCACATGTATCCCAGAACTTAAAGTATAATTAAAAAAACAAAGAGTTAGTAGTAAAGTAAACCAAATATATCCTTGAATTGCCTTATTCTCTTACCCCACATAATCTAAGTTGTGCACTTGGCAATCCCCCACAGTAAACTGGTTCCTTTGTCTACTCCCAAAAGGCACTTACTCTATTTAGACTAGATAGAATGAACTCTTAGCCATAGCTAATTTAGGGATAGGAAAATTGCCGACGAGTTTACTCTTGAATGTACTCTTGAATAGGAATCGAAAGAGGAAAAAAGCGGTGAAAAAAGAGGAATTTTTTCTTACAAAAAGATGAGGAAAAACTCACTCTTCCTGCTAGTAAGGCTTACTACATAGATACAGTAATCAAGACAGTGTGGTATTGGCAGAAGGATAAACACATAGGTCAACAGAACAAAACACAGAAGCAAGAAATAGACCCCACAAATATGCCCAACTGATTTTGACAAAATGCAAAAGTAATTCAATGGAAGAAGAATGGGTGCTAGACTTCTCAACAAATGGAGTTATAGTAATTGGACAACTATATATCTATTGGCAAAATAATAACAAAAGAAAACATCTTTGGGATTTAGGGCTAGACAAGAGTTACTAGACCTGACACCAAAAGTATGGTCCATAAAAAGAAAAATTGATAAATTGTACCTCATCAAAATTAAAACCTTTTGTACTGAAAAAAAAAAAAAAAACAAGCAAAAACAATGTTCACGTAAAAAGACAAATTACATACTCGAAGGAAATATTTGCAACTACCTATCTGACAAAGGGCCTCTATCCGGAATATATAAGGAAATTTCAAAACTCAATACTAAAAATACAACAATTCAATTAGAAAATGGGCAAAAGACAGGAATAGACATTTCACCAAAGAGAATATAGAGATGTCAAATAGGCACATAAAAAAATGTTCATTAACCATTATGGAAAGGACAATTAAAACCACAATGAAATATTACCACATAGCTATCAGAATGGCTACAATAAAAAATAGTCACAACACCAAATGCTGGCAAAGATGTTAATAAACCAAATCACTTATATGTTGCTGATGAGAATGTAAATTGATACAGCCACTCTGGGAAAGAGTTTGACAGTCTCTTGTAAAACTAAATTTGCAACTGCTATATGACCCACAAAGACCTGTGCACTAATTTTCAAAGTAGCTTTATTTGTAATAGTCAAAAATTGGAAACAACCCAGATGTTCTTCAACAAGTGAATGGTTAAACAGACCAAGGTATATTCATATTGTGGAATACTACTCTGCAAACACAGAAGGAATTATGAATACATGTAACACCTTTGGTGGGCCTCAAGGGAATTATGCTGAGTGAAAAAGAGTTTACACATGTTATGATCCCATTTATATAACAATCTTGAAATAATGTAATATATAAATGGAAAACAGATAGTAGTTGCCAGAGACTAAGATTTGGGAGGGAGGGCTAACTATTAAGTGGTAGCAAGAGGTTGCCTTGACGTAATGGAACAGTTCTACAAATTGTTTGTGGTGGCAGTTACATGAAGCTACATAAGTGATAGAATTGCATAGAACTACACATGCACAGTAATACACACAAATGAGTTCATGTATAACTGGTGAAATCTGAATAAACTCTGTAGATTATACCAATGTCAAGTTCATGGTTTTAATAATGTACTATGCTTATGCAAGATGATAACATTGGGGACAGAGGGGTGAATAGTGCATGGGATTTCTCTGTACATTTTTCTGTAACTGTTTGTGGATCTATACTTATTTCTAAATAAAAAAGGTAGAGGTAAAAAGCCCGATCTCAACATGGGTGCGCTGTTGCCTTTTAGTGTGGTATCCTGCCTGCTAGGTTCCAGGAAGAAGGCTGGCTATGGCAAGCATTAAGTAGGCAAGTCCCTTTGCAGAGACCTAACCTTGGACTCTCCCTAGGACTGGACACTAGCAGCGGCAGGTATTCCTGGCCTTGGACTTCTTTCTTGCCTCTGCTAATGCTTGAGATGAGGGCCGGATGCAATCAAATACATGGGCTGTAACTGATTTCTTTGGAGTCCTTGATACAGAAAGCCTGGCAGTGAGAAGAAGAAACAGATCTCACAGGATAGTGTGAGAACTAAGAGAGTAGAAAGGAAATGGGTCTTGGGGAGAGGGGAGGGCAGGCATCAGGGCACTTCTCTGAAGAAAAACAAAATGTTTGGCCATTGCCCTTTTCAGAGACCAATCAAAATAAGAAAGAGGGCAGAAGCAGCCTTTCTTACTAAGTTGCTTTTAAACTGCAAAATTCTATGCCTGGCTGTTCTACTTGCTAGTTTCATCTCTTGTGATGTGAAGAAAGAATGAGTTTTTGCTTCACTGAAGATTCTACTTCTAAGTTGTGTCCTTAAGGTATTACATGTTAACAAAATGTTGACAGATCAGACAGCATTTTTAAATGCTTCTTCCTTTTTTCTTTTTTTTTTTTTTTTTGGACTATGCTTTTTTTTCTTAAGCAGAAGTACTGCTAGCAGCACCTTCAGTGTTCATTTCATCAAAGGACTCTCTAAACATATCATGTATTTATTGCATCTTTGGGAGTAATAATTTTCTTCCCAGCTTTCAAATTACTACATATTTGTTACTGCACCACTGAGGGAGGAGATCATTTGTTATTAGTTCCTTGTCTGACGTGAAACATTTAATTTGAACTGAAACCACTGCACAAGAAAATAAACAGTGCATTTCATACGCAAAAGTGTCTTCTTCCCTCACTGTGAGGCAGTGGGAATCATTTTGACCATATGGTGGGTGTTTATCATCAGATGGCTCATAAGCATGTCTGCTGTCTGCCTCCATTTTCCCTTCAGACCTGGGTACTGGCTCTTTTTCAAAGAAGCCAGGTCAGCTTGCTTTCAAACAGAGCATCTAAACTCTGGAAGCTCACCAGAATTCCAACAGGAGATTTTTTTTAAATAACGATGACAGGACCACACCACTCTCAGGTCTGTCAACAAAACTCTCTAGGGGTAAGGCAGTTTAGTGAAATATTTACTTTCTTGGGCTCTGAAGCCAGGCTGCTTGGGTATGACACCCAGTTTTGTCACTTAAGACCATCAGTTTGTATGCAAGTTATTTAAACTCTCTGGGCCTCAGTTATCTCAAATGCAAAATAAGGGTAATATTACTTAAGTCATAGGGTTATGGTGAGGACTAAGTAAAATTAATTATGTGAAAAAATTAAAGCAAAGCCTGGTCATAGTAAGCACCTGATAATGTTAGCTATTACTGTTTCTGATGAGCACCCCTATTCTTAATATCTGATAAGAAAGCTAGGAGTTATTATAAGCTGTTCTTACCACCTTGAGCAAGAGCTCAAGCCACTGTTGATAAAATCCCAAACACCACAAAAAAAAAAAAAAAAAAAAAAGAAATCTACAGAAGAGAGGAAAAATCCCAGGGCCAGTTTCAAAGGAGGCTCAATACACAGCAGGTTCTATCTATTTGTATTGCTTAGAATCAGAAATGTCAAAAGTGAGTGAAAAGAACTCTTTGAAGAAACTTGATACTTTCTGTTCGAAAATTTTTAACACACAAACATGCGTGTGCACAATGCCAAAGAGCCTTGATATTCCAAACTTTATGTCCAAATATTTATGACCATCAACAAATTACTAAAATATGCACAAAGACTTAGGGGAAAAAATCCATCATCCAAATGATTAGAGCATTAGGATATGTGACTACAGACATACGACAAATACAGCAAACACCATGGTATTCCTTCTTATACCCAAATCCAGATCTGATGACCCTGGTTTTTATGCATCTGTAAATTCATACGAATTGCATTTTTAGCTCTATTGGATGAGTTAGATTTATGGGAATGCTGTTACCTTGAAAAATATATGTGGCACTACTTGGCTCTTTAGATTAAAATCTCATTGCTGTTAAGCAGACCCTTCAAACTGCCCTGGTATTGAAGATTGCCACATGTTGGATGAATTTAGGGGCTATAGAAAGAAAAACATATTGGACAGGGCTCTGAGCTCTCTCATTTCATATGTGAAAGAAATCACGGTATACCTTTTAGTTCTTCCCATGGCACCTAGCACAGTTCATTCAACAGAATAGGTGGACATTCAAGATTTTGAGGCTGTTAAGTAATACAAAGTGAAGTGCCCTGTAACTCCAGGAGAGTTTATACATATTTAAGATGTGATATATAATATTATTGCCAAAGCACTTAATTTTATTGCTTAAAAATTTAAACACACACACACACACACACACACACACAAAAAAAAACCTCTTATTTCCAGACACAAAAGGGAGAGTGATGAAAAGTCTTTTACTTACAGTAATTTTTTGATCTCTTCTGGTTATTGCTTATTTTTTTCACTACTCATATTAATCTTCTTTTATTGATGCTCAACTACAAATCATATCTCTGTGTTTATTATGGCTTATTCATAACTCTCAATGAAACATTATTTGATAAGTGAGCATGAATCACTAGCCTCTTTTATCTAAATCTATCCCTCTACATATTTCTAGTGTCCATTAGCCTATCAGACACCGGTACCAAGCCAAATATATTAAATATATGATCCTTTCCTGTTAGAGATAGAAATGACACTTCAGCATAAAGTTTGAGAGTCCCCAAATCACATTTTACTGCCATTTTTAAAATATACCTACTATATTATGTTAAATTTAACCCTCAGAATACTGCTACCTGTCTTTAATTGAGGCTTTTAAAAAAACTCGCTACATTGTTAAAAGCCTCAGCTTTTTTCACTTCCAGCCACAATAGTAAGTTAATATAATGGAAAGTTACTAACACAATATTCTTTTAGCACGGCCCTGTCACATTATAAGATTTTACTTTTAGATCTTTGAGCAATTTAACACAGTATGGATTTCATTATCTTAAGAGAACTATTGACCAAAAAAAAGGTGGGGAGAAGGAAGAACGAAAGCGTACTACAATCACGAGGCTAATGGCCTTATGTGAAAAGAAACTTTGCAAATGCTTTTCCTCTAAAATGAAACTGCTCAAAGGCCAGACTGATTGTTGAGGGAAGAATGCTACCATGGTTAGAAGGAAGTGAGTTAATTGACCTGCTAGGTTATATCCTAATATGATAGCCATGAGTTTATCATTCAATTCTTACTAATGTATCCACAGACAAATGGACTGTGATATTTACATGTACACAGTACAGGGGAAACATGTAACTATCTGAGCCATGGGTCTCTTAACAAAAAATTAGTGTTGACATTGACACCTGGGAAGGTTTTTTACTCAGAAGACAATGTGTACTCACTTGGCATTTGCAGGTTCAAAGCTGCTAGACAAGGAAATACTCAGAAAGCAATCTGGTGAGGTGACAAACTTCAGTCTCCAATGCTCTGTGAATTTTCAGTCCACCCCACTTCCATCTGCTAAAAGCATAGCAGCCCCAGCTATGGCCCCGCACTCTGCATTGAGAGCAGATGTTCTCTCTGGAAATAGGTTTCTCTTTTAAAGATGAACCATCAGACTCCATTATAATCTATTCTCCTGTCATTTGCTTTGTTATACTTTTTGTGCCAACAGATTGTGAGGCAGCACACATTTTAAGTGAAGCTCTGTAAAACTGCTAATATCCAGCAATAACTATCAATGCTCAACTGTCACATGATAACTAGATATGGATGTAAAGTTGGCTAACATTTGCTAAGTGGCAAATAATTATTTCATATTCATTTTAACAAATGTGGTCAAGAATGAACTCATTATTAGGATAGATATGAAATACAGTTTGTGTGTAATTCTGTTATATACCACTTTCTAAAGGGAAAATTGTAAAGGATGAGTGGCAAGGATACTTTTTAATATTCTAGTCAATTGGCCTGTGAAATCGGTGGCAGTGCGATTGAGTTTATACTTTCATACCCACAGGCATGTGCGTACACACACATGCACACAAATACAGAGAGAGAGAGCACTGAAAAAATAAGTAGCTCTCCTAATTTTTTTTTTTTTTTTTTTGAGACGGAGTCTCGCTCTGTCACACAGGCTGGAGTGCAGTGGCCGGATCTTGGCTAACTGCAAGCTCCGCCTCCTGGGTTCACGCCATTCTCCTGCCTCAGCCTCCCCAGTAGCTAGGACTACAGGCCACCTCACCTGGCTAGTTTTTTTGTATTCTTTAGTAGAGACGGGGTTTCACCGGGTTAGCCAGGATGGTCTCGATCTCCTGACCTCGTAATCCACCCGTCTCGGCCTCCCAAAGTGCTGGGATTACAGGCCTGAGCCACCGCGCCAGGCCTAATTTTTTTTTCAATATTGACTTTTCCCTCCTTTAGAGACTGTATCTAGAAAAATTTGCTTTGGGTGCTAGGAATCTAAAGTAGTAAAAAGGTAGATAACTTGCCCAAGGTCACTCAACTGGAAACAGGGAGTAGACTGGATTTGAACTCTGGTCTGTATAAGCCTAAAGATGACAACTTTAGCCACCATACCATACTGCTTCTTCACCCAGGGAGCGAGTGCCATTTTTGAAATGTCCTACAAAATGCTATTATGAGGCCAGGCACGGTGGCTCACCCCTGTAATCCCAACACTTTGGGAGGCTGAGAAGGGTGGATCACCTGAGGTCAGGAGTTCAAGACCAGCCTGGCCAATATGATGAAACCCCCGCCTCTACTAAAAATACAAACATTAGCCAGGCATGGTGGCAGCACCTGTAATCCCAGCTACTCAGGAGGCTGAGGCAGAAGAATCGCTTGAACCTGGGAGGCAGAGGTTGCAGTGAGCCAAGATCGCACCACTGCCCTCCAGCCTGCGCGACAGAACAAGATTCTGTCTCCAAAAAAAAAACTGCTATTATAAAAGCAGCCTTTAGTACCATCACAAACCTAGCTGACCTTTAGCGACATTGGGTCAGCAATAAAATCAGAAATGGAACAGCTAATTTAGTTGGCCTTTCAAAGCTCTCACAGCAAAATACCTAGCTCCTACAGTGTGAACACACTACCAAAGATCAAGAAATGAGACTTTTGGTTTGAAAGTAAGTGGGAAAGAGGGCTGGGCATGGGGAGGTTACAACGTTGTTATTCTGTATGCAGGACTCTGTGTTCATGTATTTGTGTAATGTATTACCAAGGTGGTTAAGGACATGGGATGTGGAACGTGACAGTTGTTTCACGTATAAAATGGAAATCATAATGTTATCTATTTTAGGGGGTTGTTAGGAAGTTGAAATGAAAGAAAACATGTCAAACTCTTCACACAAGGACTGAAACATAGTAAGCACTCATAGGTGTTAGCTACTGCTATTTTTGTTGTTTTACAATGATTAATTTTTTTGCCTCTCTCCCCAAATAGTCCATGAGCCCCTAAGTGCAAAGACTCATATTCCTCTTTGAAAAGCAGTAGAACGCAACTGTTAAAAGCCATTTATAGAACCATACTACCTAGGTTCAAGCCTGGCTCTGCTATTTACTGCCAGTGAGATCTTTACCTCTCTGTATCTGTTTCCTCATTGATAAAATGGGGCTAATGTTAGAATCAATCTTATAAACGTGTTATAAAAATGAGATTATAAGTCCTACAAGGACATAATTTTTGTCTGTTCTGCTCAACAATATAACCCCAGTGCCCAGAACATACCTAGCACACAATAAGTGCTCAATACCAATGTGCTGAATAGTTACACATCAGGCATTTAAAATAGGCCCAGGTACTCAAATAGGAAAAGGTTAGCTATTATTATCACATGTACCATCAGAGCCTAGTACAGTGCTTAGCACAGGTTAGGCCCTCAAAAAATGTTTGCAGAGTGAACAAATGAATAAATGTCCCTCTAGTCTGAGTTAGCTAGGCATTGTTCATCAAAAATTATGAAGTGAAGTCTGATCTTTCATGTCCACGGCTTCCCTTACCTGCATCACATACTGTGTAAATGCTTTTAGTATTGAGAGGTGACAGCGTGCTGGCAGCCCTAGCAGTCCTCGCTCACTCTCAGCGCCTCCTCGGCCTCGGCGACCACTCTGGCCGCCTTGAGGAGCCCTTCAGCCCACTTGCGCACTGTGGGAGCCCCTCTCTGGACCGGCCAGGCCAGAGCTAGCTCCCTCTGCTTGCTGGAAGGTGTGCAGGGAGAGGCGCGGGCAGGAACGGAAGCAGCGCAAGGCGCTTACCGGCCAGCGCAAGTTCCGGGTAGGCGTGGGCTCGGTGGGCCCTGCACTCCGAGCGGCAGGCCGGCGCTGCCGCGAGGGGAAGTGAGGGACTTAGCACCCGGGCCAGCAGCTGCGGAGGGTGCGCCGGTCCCCCAGCAGTGCCGGCCTGCCGGCGCCCTCCCCTTCCCGCGCTGTGGACTCCTGCTCGGCTGAGCCTCCCCCACGAGCGCCGCCCCCTGCTCTGCGGCACCGGGTCCCATCAACCGCTCAAGGGCTGAGGAGTACGGGCCTGCCGCTGGAAACTGGCTGGGAGCTCCGCCTGGGAGCTCCGCCTGGGGCCCTGGTGCGGGATCCACTAGGTGAAGCCAGCTGGGCTCCTGGGTCTAGTGGGGACTTGGAGAACTTTTCTAGCACTCACATCTGAACATCTGAAGAAACAAACTCCCAGCACACCATCTTTAAGAACTGTAACACTCACCGCGAGGGTCCGTGGCTTCATTCTTGAAGTCAGCAAGACCAAGAACCCACCAATTCCGGACACTTTTTTTTTTTGAAACAGAGTCTCGGTCTATGGCTGGGGGAGTCTCACTCTATCGCGAGGCTGGAGTGCAGTGACGCAATCTCGGCTCACTGCAAGCTCCGCCTCCTGAGTTCAGGTCGTTGCCCTGCCTCAGCCTCCCGAGTAGCTGGGACTACAGGCACTGGCCACCCTGCCTGGCTAATTTTTTTGTATTTTTAGTAGAGACGGGGTTTCACCCTGTTAGCCAGGATGTTCTCAATCTCCTGACCTCGTGATCCACCCACCTCGGCCTCCCAAAGTACTGAGATTATAGGAGTGAGCCACCGCGCCTGGCCTTAGTATTTTTTTTTTTTAATAAGGGGATGAAATGAAATAGAATATTAAACATGTAGGAGATCTTGCGGATCCACCATTTAAGCCCTCCATTTTGCTCATGTATTCTATATTCATTCTGTATTTTTTAATTTTGTTTTTAAAATTTTATATTTTTAATTTTTGTGAGTACATAGTAGGTATGTATATTTATGGGTTACATGAGATATTTTGATAGTCATACAATGTAAAATAATCACATCATGGAGAATGGGGTATTCATCCCCTCAAGTATTTATCCTTTGTGTTACAAACAATCCAATTACACTCTTTATTTTAAAGTACAATTAAGTTATTATTGGCTATAGTCACCCTGTTGTGCTATCAAATAGTAGGTCTTATTTATTTTTTCTATTTTTTTCTACCCATTAATCATCCCCACTTCCCACCCACTCCCCACTATTCTTCCCAGCCTCTGGTAACCATCCTTCTACTCTCTACCTCCATGAGTTTAATTGTTTTGATTTTTAGATCCCACAAATAAGTGAAAATATGCAATGTTTGTATTTCTGTGCCTGGCTTATTTCAACTAACTCAGTGATCTCCAGTTCCATCCATGTTGTTGCAAATGACTGGATTTCATTCTTTTTATGGCTGAATAGTACTCCATTGTGTATACATACCACATTTTCTTTATTCATCCATCTGTTGATAGACATTTACGTTGCTTACAAATCTTAGGTATCGCAAATTGCTGCAGCAAACATAGGAGTGCAGATATCTCTTTGATATACTTATTTCCTTTCTTTGGGGTATATATCCAGCAGTGGGATTGCTGGATCACATGATACCTCTATTTTTAATTTTTCAAGGAACTTCTTCCAAACTGTTCTCCATGGTAGTTGTACTAATTTACATTCTCACCAGTAGTATACAAGTGTTCCCTTTTCTCCACATTCTCAACAGCATCTGTTATTGCCTGTCTTTTGGATATAAGTCATTTTAACTGGAGTGAGATGGTAGCTCATTCTAGTTTTGATCTCCATTTCTCTAATGATCAATGATGTTGAACACCTTTTCATGTCTGTTTGCCATTTGTAGGTCTTCTTTTGAGAAATGTCTACTCAAATCATTTGCTCAATTTTTCAGTGGATTATTAGATTTTTTTCCTATAGAGTTGTCAGAGCTCCTTATATTTTCTGCTTATTAATCCCTTGTCAGAGGGATAGTTTGCAAATATTTTCTCCCATTCTGTGGGTTTTCTCTTCACTTTGCTGATTGTTTCCTTCACTGTACAGAAGCTTTTTAACTTCATGTGATCCCATTTGTGCATTTTGGGGTTGGTTTCCTGTACTTGTGGGGCATTGTTCAAGAAATCTTTGCCCAATGCCCTAGAGACTTTCCCCAGTGTTTTCTTATAGTAGTTTCATAGTTTGAGGTCTCAGATTTAAGTGTTTAACCCATTTTGATTTGATTTTTGTATATAGAAAGAGATAGGGGTCAAGTTTCTTTCTTCTGTATATAGACATCCAGTTTTTCCAGCACCATTTATGGAAAGGACTGTCTTCCCCAGTGTATATTTTTGGCACCTTTGTCAAAAATGGGTTCGCTGCAATTCTGTGGATTTGTGTCTCTGTTCTATATTCTGTTCCTTTGGTCTATGTGTCTGTTTTTATGCCAGTACCATGCTGTTTTGGTGACTGTAGCTCTGTAGTATAAATTGAAGTCAGGTAATGTGATTCCTCCAGGTTTGTTCTTTTTGCTCAGGATAGCTTTGGCTATTCTGGGTCTTTTGTGGTTCCATATAAATTCATATACATTTTAGGACTGGTTTTTTTTTTTTTTCTGTTTCTGTGAAGAATGTCGTTGGTATTTTGATAAGGATTGCATTGAATCTGTAGATTGCTTTCGGTAGTATGGACATTTTAACAATATTGATTCTTCCAATCCATGAACATGAAATATTTTTCCATCCTTTGGTATCCTCTTCAATTTCCTTCATCAGTGTTTTATAGTTTTTATTTAGAGATCTTTCACTTCTTTGGTTAATTCCTAGGTATTTAATTTTATGTGTGGCTATACTAAATGGGATTACTTTTAATGTCTCTTTCACATTGCTCACTGTTGGCATATAGAAATGCTATTGATTTTTGTGTGTTGATTTTGTATCCCAAAACTTTACTGAATTTGCTTATCACTTCTATGACTTTTCTTGCGGAGTCTTTAGATTTTTCCAGCTATCAGATCATATCATCTGCAAACGAGGATAATTTGACTTCTTCTTTTCCAGTTTGGATACCCTTTCTTTCTTTCTCATTTGATTGCTGTAGCTAGGACTTCCAGTACTATGATAAATAACAGTGATGACAATAGGCTTCCTGGTCGCGTTCCAGATCTTTCAGTTCTTCCCCATTCAGTATAATACTAGCTGTGGATCTGTAGCATATGGCTTTTTATTATGTTGAGATATGTTCCTTCTATACCCAGTTTTTCTGGGATTTTATCATAAAAGCATGCTGAATTTTATCAAATGCTTTTTCAGCATCATTTGAAATTATCATATGGTTTTTTCTTTCATTCTGTTAATATGATGTATCAAATTGATTGATTTGTGTATGTTGAACCATACTTGCATCCCGGAGATAAATCCCACTTGATCATGATGAATGATCTTTCTAGTGTAGTGTTAAATTTGGTTTGCTAGTATTTTGTTGAGGAAGCTTACATCAGTACATCAGATATATTAGCCTATAGTTTTCTTTTTTTGATGTGTCTTTGTCTGGTTTTGGTATCTGGGTACTACTAGCCTCATAGAATGAGTTTGGAAGTATTCCATCCTTCTCTATTTTTCAAATAGTTTGCTTAGAATTGGTAGAAGTTCTTGTTTAAATGTTTCTTAGCATTCACCTGCTAAGCCATCAGGTCCCAGGCTTTTCTTTACTGGGAAACTTTTTATTACAGCTTTGATCTTGTTACTTCTTATTGGTCTGTTCAGCTTTTGGATTTCTTCCTGGTTCAATCATAGTAGCTTCTACGTGTCTAGGAATTTGTCCATTTCGTTTAGATTTTCCAATTTATTGGTATACAGTTATTCATAGTGGCCATTAATGGTCCTTGGAATTTCTGCAGTATCATTTGTAATATCTCCTTTTTCATTTCTGATTTTATTTATTTGGGTCTACGCTCTTTTCTTCTTTGTTAGTCTAGCTAAAGGTTTGTCAATATGGTTTAACTTTTCAAGAAACCAACCTTTTGTTTCATTGATCTTTTGTATTTTTTTCATTTCAATTTCATTTATTACTTCTCTTTTCTTTATTATTTCATTTATTCTACCAATTGTGGGTTTGGTTTGCGCTTGGTTTTCTAATTCTTTAAAATGCATTTTTAGGTTGTTTATTTGAAAATTTCTTCTTTTTTGATGTACACACTTACAGTTATAATCTCTCTTAGTACTTGTTTTTGCTGTATCCCACAGGTTCTGGTATGTTGTGTTTCCATTATCAATTATTTCAAGAAATTTCTCAATTACCTTCTTAATTTCTTCATTGACCCACTGATCATTCAGGAGCATATTGTTTAATTTCCGTGTATTTGTATAGTTTCCAATATTCCTGTTATTAATTTCTAGTTTTATTCCATTGTGGTCAGAAAATATGCTTGATATTATTTCAATTTTTTGAATGTTTTCAGACTTGTTTTGTGACCTAAAATATGGTCTATTTTTGAGAATGATCCATGGGTTGAGGAAAAGAATGTGTACTCTGTAGCCATTGGATGAAATGTTCTGTAAATATCTATTAGATCCATGTGATCAGTAGTACAGATTAAGTCCGATGCTTCTTTGTTGATTTTCTGTCTGGAGGATCTGTCCAACACTGAGTCTCCAGCTATCATTTTATTGGGATCTACCTCTCTTTAGCATTAATAACATTTGTTTTATATATCTGGGTGCTCCAGTGTTGGGTGTGTATATATTTTAAATTGTTATATCCTCTTGCTTAATTGATCCCCTTATCATCATGTAGTGACCTCGTTTGTCTCTTCTTAAAGTTTTTGTCTTGAAATTTATTTTGTCTGATATAAGTACTGATATAATGTTATGATTGGTAAGTAAGGACTTACTCCTGCCATTTCGTTATTTGTTTTCTGGCTGTTTTGTGGTCTTCTCTTCTTTTCTTCTTTCTTTCCTTCCTTTCTTCCAATCCAGATTACCAGAGTGATGTTCTCTGGTGATATGATTTAGGTTCTTGCTTCTAATTTTTTGTGTATGCATTGTATGTTGTTTTGAGGTTACCATGGGGCTCACAAATACTATCTTATAACCCATTATTTTAACCTAACAACTTAACACTGTTTGCATAAACAAACAAGCAAAAAGAAAACTAATAAAAATTCTATGCTTTAACTTTGTCCCTCCACTTTTTAACATTTTATTGTGCTGTTTCTATTTATATCTTATTGTACTGCCTATGTCTTAAAAAGTTGTCGTAGTTATTATTTTTGATTGGTTTATCCTTTGGTTTTTCTACTTTGGAAGAGAGTAGTTTACACACCAGTTACAGTGTTATAATATTCTGTGTTTTTCTGTGTACTTACTATTACCAATGACCTTTGTAGCTTCAGGTGATTACTTAGTGTTCATCAATGTCCTTTCCTTTCTGATTGAAGTCCTCCCTTTAGCATTTCCTGTAGGACAGGTCTGGTGTTGATGAAATCTCTCAGTTTTAGTCTGAGAAAGTCTTTATTTCTCCTTCATGCTTGAGGAATATTCACGCCACATATACAATTCTCAGGTTAAAGTTTTTTATTTTTTTCTTCATCACTTTAAATATGTCATGCCACTCTCTCCAGGTCTATAAGGTTTCCACTGAAAAATCTGCTGCCAGATGTATTCGAGCTCCATTGTATGCTATTTGTTTCTTTTCTCTGGCTGCTTTTAGGATCCCGTCTTTATCCATGATCTTTGAGAGTTTGATTGTTAAATGACTTGATGTAGTCTTCTTTGGGTTAAATTAGCTTGGTGTTCTATAACCTTCTTGTACTTGGATACTGATATCTTTCTCTAGGTCTGGGAAGTTCTCTGTTATTATCCCTTTGTATAAACTTCATGCCCCTATCTATTTCTCTACCTCCCCTTTAAGGTAAATAACTCAGATTTGCCCTTTTTAGGCTATTTTCTAGATCCTCTAGGTGTGCTTCATTGTATTTTATTCATTTTTTGTCTCTTATTACTGTATGTTTTCAAATAGCCTGTCTTCAAGCTCATTAATTCTTTCTTCTGCTTATTTCTGCTATTAAATGATTCTGATGCATTATTCAGTATGCCCATTGCATTGTTCAGCTCCATAATGTCTGCTTGATTCTTTTTAATTATTTCAATCTTGGTTAACGTTCTCTGCGTTATGTTGAATTTCTTCGAGTTTCCTCACCTCAGCTCTTTTGAATTCTCTATCTGAAAGGTCACATAATTCTGTTTCTCCATGATTGGTCCCTGGTGCCTTATTTAGTTCATTTGGAAAGGTCATGCTTTCCTGGATAGTGCTGATGCTAGTAGATGTTCTTCAGTTTCTAGGCATTGATGAGTTAGGTATTTATTGTAGTCTTCACTGTCTGGGCTTGTGTGTAGCCATCCTTCTTGGAAAAGCTTTCTACATATTTGAAAGGACTTCGCTGCTATGATCTAAGCTGTATCTGATTTAGCAGGCACCCCAAGCTCAGTAAAACTGTCATTCTTGCAGACTCGTAGAGATACCACCTTGGTGATCTTGGACAAGGTCTGGGAGAATTCTCTAAATTACCAGGGAGAAACTCTTGTTCTCTTCCC
The DNA here is from genome assembly GCF_008728515.1 of Papio anubis. Taxonomy (NCBI): domain Eukaryota; kingdom Metazoa; phylum Chordata; class Mammalia; order Primates; family Cercopithecidae; genus Papio; species Papio anubis. The sequence goes on along the minus strand of NC_044996.1, from coordinate 52,551,575 downwards.
TTACTTTCTCCCAAACAAATGGAGTCTTTCCCTCTACTTCTCTCTCTCTGTTCTGAGACGACTAAAGCTGGGAGTGGAGTCACTCAAGTACCCCTGTGACCACCACAACTATAACTACACTGGGGCAACCTGAAGCCAGCACAGCACTGAATCTCACCAAAGACCTGCTGTAACCACTCCCTAGCTACTGCCTATGTTCACTCGAGGCCTGTGGATCTATAATCAGCAGGTGGCAAAGCTAGCCAGGCCTGTGTCCTTCCCTTCATGGTGGTGAGGTCCCCCAGAAGCACTGCCCAGCAGTCAGGGACTAGAGTCAAAATCCTTACAAGTCTACCTGGTGTTCTATTGTACTGTGGCTGAGCTGACACTCAGAGCACAAGAAACAGCCCTTTCCATTCTTCCCTCCCCTTTCCAAAGGCAGAGGAGACTCGCCCTGTAGCCACTGCCACCATAGGCCATGAGGAGTGCTCTCAAACTAACACTGATGTTCCTTTAAGGCCTAAGGGCTCTTAAATCAGCTTGTGGTGAATGCTGACTGGCCTGGGACTCACCCTTCAGGGCAGTGGGCTCCCCTCTGGCTCAAGGCAAGTCCAGAAATGCCATCCGAGGGTCAAGTCTTGGAATTGGGGACCCCCAAGAGACCACTTGGTATTCTACCCCACTGTGGTTGTGCTGATACGTAAGGTACAAAACGCGTTCCCTTTAATTTTTCCCTCTGCTCTTCTCAAGCAGTTTTGCCCTGTAGCCAGCACAGCTGGAAGTGTGCTAAGTCTCACTAAAAGCTTGCAAGTCTCAGAGGCTCACCCAAGGCCATCGATGTAGTACCTGGGTGTTGCTGCTGGTTATTCAGGGCCCAAGGGCTCTTCAGTTAGCAGATGATGAATGCTGCCAGCACGGGGTCCTTTTTTTCAAGGAAGTGGGTTCCTTTTTCACCCAGGGTATATCTAGAAATGTTGTCTGGGAGCTGGGGCCTGGAACAGGGGCCTCAGGACTCTGACCAGTGCCCTATCCTGCTGTGGCTGTGGTGGTATCCAAGATGCAAGACAAATTTTTCCCTATTCTTCTCTCCCCTCCCCTCAAGCAGAAAGAAGGGGTCTCTTCTGGAGCTGTGAGCTGTGCAGTCTGAAGGTAGGGGAGGGGTAATGCCAGCACTTCCTTATCCACCCCAGCTGGTGTCTCAGTATGTCACATCCCCTCCACCCCCAGTCCTCTGTCTCTGGGCCTAGTTCAGCACTAGGACTTGCCTAAGACTTGCAGTCCTTATGGCATAGACTACCTTTCAAGTTTAGAGACACAAAGCACTGTAGCCCTCAGTGGAGAGATTTGCAGAAACTCAAAATTTCCAACTCCTGGGATGGGTAATTCCCCTCTGGCTAGGGCTGGTTTAAATGCTCCCTCCGTGGGTGGGTGCTGGCTAGGTTTGGTCCGGGTTTCCTTTCTGCTGTAACAAGACAGCATTGAGTTCAGTGCCTCACAATTGCTGTGTTCTTCCTCCCCCAGTGCCCCAGAGTTGCTCTCTGTACCATGCTGATGCTGCTTGGCCTCGGGGAGGGATGGCATTCCTGATTCAAGACTGTTTTCCTTATCTCTTTAATGCCCTTTCAATAATATAAAGTTAAAACCAGGTACTATGAGTGCTCACCTGTTTTTTAGGTTCTTATGAAGCTGTTTTTTCTGTGTAGATAGTTGTTGAATAGGTGTCCTTGCGGGGGCGGATGACAATTAGTGGAGCCTTCTATTCCACCATCTTGCTCCGCCTCCCGCCGAAAGTCTCATTCAATAACTTTTTTTATTGAGCACCTACTATAGAATTGACTTGACCCTACAATTAGTAGCAGGGCCTACAATGGTGAGCAAAATAGTTATGATCTGCTCTCATAGAGCTGTGGATCTTATAGTCTAGTCATTTCTTTGTAATTCATTTTCCTCATCTGTAAAATTAGGAAGCTGAATGATTTCTAAGGTCCCTATCAGTTGAGAGAGAAAATATAGCATGCTGCTTAAAATCATGGGTTTTCAAATCAGGCTGCCTGTATTTGAACCCCTCTTCTTATACTTGCTAGCCATTTGAACCTCAGCAAGTAAAGGGTCTCCACGCCTCAGCTTCCTCGTCTGCAAAGTGGGAATGATAGTAGTAACTATCTTACTATCATGTTAGGTGGACTAAATGAGAAAATATGTGTATATATATATATATATTCCACTTTGATAATGCCTGGTGCACACTAAATGCCCAATAAATGGTGGTTAATGCTATACAAGTTCTGTCACTCTATGACATACAATCTTTAAGTCCCCTTATGGGAAGTTGCTCCTTATAAAGTCCCACCTTGACTACAGAGGTTGAATAGCGCCAACCTGCATATCACACCTATTTTTCTGAAATTTCTTTGGATTCCACTTCATTTTAACTGAGTTGTCAGATTAAAAATTAGAAGGACTTGGCCCTTGCTAAGATTTCTTACCTGAAGCACATTGCCAGGAAGCATCAGCACCCCCAATCACCACTAAGTGGCAAACCAGGAGTGTGTGTTTTTCCTCAAAGTTCCAAATGTGCAATTCTCTTTCTCACACAGTCCTGGGAAAGGAAGCCTTCTTGTGCTCACTGCCTCCTCACTGAGGCTACTGTTTTGATCATGTTACTCCTTGGTTTATCAAAGCCAGCTGCAGCTTCCTCACAACGTGTTGGGAGAGATTTAAAACACCTTCAGCTGCCTTTGGAGACTTCAAGAGGGATTGGTCCAGGTCAAATATTTGACTTGCCATCTGAAAACAAGTAAGTGAAAAACTACCATATGCTCAACTCAAGCTCCACCCAGGTGCAGGTTCTGGAGCCAGCCCAGTCCATACCACCACCACCCCCAGGGTGAGTCTATGGCAAACGACCATGACCCTCCCTGATATAGCTTCATTAGAGTTCTTTGTGTCAAACTAGCTATTTTCTAAGCAAAATCATACCAGCCTTTGTCAGTTGGACCCCTTACTGGCAACAATTACCAACTGAAAAAATGAAAACGTTTGTAGGTACTCCTTCTTCTCACTCACCTCCTCCAAGAACTTCTGAAGCACTCTTCCCCGTATACACACACCCACACATATCCAGTCACACACACACAAACACACACACAATTTTTTGTTCCCAATGCAATCAAGGTGAGGGATAAGAGTGATGAAGATGGTGCAAAGTTAAGCTTGACATTTATTCTCTGAGGAAACACCACAGGAAACTGTAAAGACCTTACATCTTTCAAAACACATAGAGCTTGAACTTAAAAAAAAAAAAAAAAAAAAAAAAAAAAAAATAATAATGAAAAAAAAAAAAAAAAAAAAAGTAAGTGAAAGGCAACTATTGGCAAAGTAGATTACTTTTCTCATGGATTTCAATGATAAAATATAGCATTGAATTAGGATTTCTTCAAAAGGAAAAAATCCCATGTAGAATGAATGAACTGAGCGAAAAACTTTGAAGACAAAGAAATTAGCCATAATTGGCAACCCATAGCCTCTGGGAGGTTGTGCTCTACCAACAGCTCAGCCTTTTCTACTTTTCTTTAATAGAATTTTCCCAATTCTAAAATGTATCACACCTCCTCTGTCTAGCCTCCGTTGTTCTTCAGTCTGTAAAATCTGGAGTTGCCTCCTATTTCTGGACCAGACTCTACTCTGGGTCTTCTGATTTCAGAGAGATCAAAATGTCAAAATTCCAAAAGACAGAGTCTAACTCAAGGGTTCTGCTTCTCTCTTTATTCTCTATGAAATACAAGCCCCAGATGTATTGATAAGTATTAAAGTTGTGTGATGGGGACATTGCATTTATCATACTATTCTCTCAATACTATATAGATTTGAAATTGTTCATAATAAAGTTCAAAAACTCAAGGCACAAACAATTTCCAGATACTACCTAGTTTGCTTCCAGCCTTCCACCAACAGGAAGGAATTCTGAATTTTCATCTGCCAGCAGATAGTACTGAACCCCAAACCTGGGCATCACACACTTGGTGATTGGAGATCAGACAAGAGAGGGGACTTTGCCTATAGTCCGCTCATGCAGGAAGCATAGGTCCAAAAAATGTATTGGGCTGTTCTGACCCATTAATTTCCTTTCCTGGGGCTGATTAGAATTTCTTTTCACCTCAGCTTGGAGAAAAACAACTATCTCCTTAATCTATACATATTTTTTTAAAGTCCATTATTTCACAATGCTGCAAAACAAGTTACCTTACACGGACATAGATAAAGTGAAAAGCCATGGTGATGAGTTAGTCTATGTAATCAGAAGCACCTGATATTGAAAATGGATTTAAGACACATTCTCATTCTCTGACTTTGCTCCCCCACATGGCCCTATTTTTATTTCTCACAGTTATCTTTCCTCCTCTCCCCACTGCCTATTCTCTTTTACTCACCAGGACCTTGAGCCTCTCCACCATTTTGCCACATTTCTTCCCTCTTTCTAGTCTTTATCTTCTATTAATATTAATAACAGCATCTGTGGCTGCATTGAGGCAGTTAAGAATGTAATAGGATCACTTCTTACCTACTCCAAGGCCACTACCCTCGTTCAAGCTACTATCTTATCTAACCTGGATTATTGCAGCAACCTCCTAAGTGGTCTCCCTGCCACTGAGCGTTGAATCTGCACATTCCTTTGGCAGTATGGCCATTTTCACAATATTGATTCTTTCCATCCATGAGTATGAGATGTGTTTCCATTCATTTGTGTCACCTATGATTTATTTCAGCAGTGTTTTGTAGTTTTCCTTGTAGACGTCTTTCACCTGCATGGTAAATTATATTCCTAGTTTTTTCCTCAGCTATTGTCAAAGGGATTGAGTTCTGGATTTGATTCTTAGCTTGGTCTTTGTGTATAGCAGTGCTACTGATTCGTGTACATTGATTCTGTAACTTGAGACTTTATTGAATTCTTTTACCAATTCTAGGAGTCCTTTGGGAAAGTCTTTGGGGTTTTCTAGGTATACAATCATATCATTGGCAAATAGCGAGTTTGACCTCCAAAAATAAGAGGTGTAATATTTAAAGGGGACATTGGTGTGGAACTAGTCATGATTTGGGCCTGTGATTATGGCATTGTGTGATACTGAAATGTCTCCAGTTAGAGCACTTACTACCTGGGGTGGAGGGTACAGTGCTCTGCATTCTGTAAACCAGGGAACCTTTGTCTGAGGGATGCAAAAAGTCCCTGGAGTTGTAAGCAAAAGTATTTGTGTGTGCTTCTCCAATGCTAAAATTTAGTAGTTGCAACAGATACCATATGGTTCACAAAGCTTACAGTATTTATTATCTGGTCCTTTGCACAAAAAGTTTGCTGACCCTTGGCATTCAGAGTTGCATAGAATATATCAGTGCCTTTCAGGTAGTAAGGATAAGTATTGTTTGTGAAATGTTCATCTCAGTTATGAGCATGTGACACTGAATTGAGATGCAAAATGCATTTCTTAGTATGGAAAGCAAACAAAAAATTGAAAATCACTCTTGTAGTCTATGTTAAGGGATTGGATTTCATCTTAAGAGAAACCATTGTTGGGTTCTGAGCTGAGTTGTGATTTAACCAGTGTTGTGTTTTAGCAAGATCCCTCTGGCTACAGTATAAAGAATATGATAAAGAGAGGCAAGGTGAGTAAGAGACAGATTAGGAGACTATTTCCATCATCCAGATGAGGGATGCTGAGGCCTGGGCCACTGTGGTAGCAGTGGGAATAAAGAAACTTTATCAGATATTTTTGGAAAAGTTCCTGAGTATTGATTTAGGGGCATAAAATACCTCTGTCTTGGTCTCTGACAATATCCCTATTTTTCTGCTAAAAGGGAAAAAAAGAATGCTAGAATGGCACTGGCAAAGCATCTCAGGGTTTACCATTGCATTTAACTCAGCTCTGACATCCAAAACCCTGAGAACTATATCCCAGTCTGAGAAGTGCTGGACCACTGAGGCAAATTAGGAAAACTTCAACAACAAAATATTTTAAATGGCTTGGTATTTAGCCTCTCTATATAGAGGCCTCCTTTGGAGAAGCTGGTCTACTCATTACGAGAGACTTTATGCATGTAGTTGGGATCATTCCTCCCCTCCCTTCCCATTTTTTTTTTTTAATCTGACCTCACTTCTTAGTTTAGCTCCGTGTCAGATCCCTTGCTAACTTAGAAGGGCCAGGTAAAGGTCCTTTGGGGGCCTATCAGCACCTCTTCAACTCCACTTGCACTATGAGGCAAGCATAAAAATCAATCCCTAGGCTTCTGATGGCCCAGTGCTTACAGCTGATTCAGCCACATTTCCCAGCTGATCGTTCCACCCTCTGATCTCTTTCCTCGCAGTGGCCTGGGGTTTCAATTTCTTTTTCAAACATGCCTCCCCTACCCACTACCACTATAACCTTGCCTTAGCCATCAACCTCCCTCACCCTCAACTAACTTTCTGGATCTAAAAAAGTAGCCAAGACCTGTTGCTAACATATACTGGGATTGACTCCAACTGTGCTGACCTGTAACACACATGAATACATCCTTGACAGATTGCTTGAAACCCAGAGGGACAGATGAATATAGGGTTACCAGACCTTCATTTCAAGGGCTGTTGACTAGCTAGAGTGCACAGACTCTAAAAGGAGTCACAGTCCTGCCATGCATGACTAATGCAACTTGAAAGGCAGGCACTCGGTAGAGAAGGAGTAGGAACATGCCTAGGAGGCTGATCAAAAGCACCCTAGCCTGAAAATCCCACTGCTGCAATCACTTCTTTGGGCCATGACATTGGTTTCCCAAAGATCTCAGTTAAAACGTCAACATGTCCTCCAGGATGGATAAATGCCTTAAGACATTAGCACCCACTATTACTACTCTAGCCAGGAAGAACTTATCATGTTGGTTGCTGATCCCTTAAGAGTAATTGAAAAGAATAGTAATTCCTAAGTAGACAAACATGGATTTGAATCCTAGCTCTGTCATTTAGTGTTCCTGTGGCCCTGGGCAAAATCCCCTAAGCTCTCTGAGTCTCAATTTATTTGTATATAAAATGGAGATATCAGTATTTACTACATAAGTTGCTGTAAGGATAAAATGGGATAATGTTTGTAAAGTGTCTTGCATATAGTAAGTGCTCATGAAAAGTCTTAGTACCTTAAGCCCTAGCACTCCCCACTCTGCCCAGGTCTTGAATGTCCGTGTTAAATGAGTTGCCCACCAAAAAATAGTAAATGGATGGAAGTGTCAGATATATACAAGCAGGTTATTTTTCAACGTGTAGAAAGGTTAAGACCTGAAACTCTCAAGGAATACCTCTCTGCTCCCATCCTGGAGAATTTTGTTCTCGAGATAAGAGCTTGAGTGGTGGCAGTGCATTCAAGGTATACCTCTCTAAGGCATGTCCATACCCCCAAACCAAAATAATAAAAATGGTTACTCGTATCTTTGTCTCTGGAGCAGCTATCATCTCCTGTTGGAGAATGCCCTCTTACATATCAATTCCCATCACGGTTTCTTGACTTCACACACAGCATGTCAGTGACATATGTAAAATGTGTCACAAGCACTTTGGATACTTTTAATAATGTATTTTGTTTTGTTTTATAAATTTGAATCGATTTGAGGTTATGCCTATAATCTTGCCACTCACCCACACTTAGGCAGAGTTACTGGTGGTGTCAATGACCTTGGATATGCCTGTGTTGCATATGTAAATGCCCTTCATCATGTGAGACTTTGTTTTTCTCTTGCTCATTCCTTGGAGGATCTTATTTTAGGATGGAGTTGCCATTTCCTTTCCAGCCCCTACCCCTGAAAAAAAGGTAGTTGAAATGTGGTCAAAGAAACATTTTCTTTGTGTTTTTGGTGTGAACTAACTCAGAAGCACTCATATAGCCTCCTATGACTTAATGTGCTCCAAGTCAGTCACAAAGCAGCCTCCTTCCAATATGCCTTTATGAACATCTGGGAGTCTGCGTGAACATCTGTACATACATCAGTATGTGTGACTCCATGTGTCCCAGCATGTCTGTGCTTGCATTCTGATGCAACACCTGTTAAACTATAGTACCAAATTGCTGGCTATTGCTGTGACTTTAGGGCTAATTCTGGAGAATAAGATGCAATCTCAATTTAATACAGGTGGATAGAGATAACAGGAAGATGGAGATCCAGGGAGACAGTAGATTTCCTTGAGATCATTTTTAATTGTCCGGAGAGAATAGGTCATGCTGAAGCAATTTAGCCTTTAACCACTAATGGCACTATTTGGAAATGTTCTGCCATGCTCCTGTTTTTCCTCTACTCTTGATTTTTTTTCTGCCAGTCGCAGGCAGAATGAATACTTACAGTCCAAGTGCTAAGTCCCAGAGAATAATGGCTTGGATAAAGAAAGCTTGTCAGGGTTTTCTCTGCAGCCTTGTTCTGTGCAAAGTCAGAGCCTCTCCTGTTGCTTCACTTTCAAACCTGAAGGCATCAAAGGGGCAGCCAGGTCATCTTTGTTTTAAACTCTCTTTTCCCCTGCTGTCAGCCTCTACTATTTCTCACCTTTTTAAAAATTAATTCTTCAGAGAAGTCTCACTGTGAAGTTGCCCTGAAATGATTTATTTTAAAGAATGGCTTTAGCACTCTTGTTTAAAGTACCATCCAGGAAAGTCTTTACCATTCCAGATATGTTTGGGTCTCCCTCCTCAGGCAACGGTATTCACTGGGGTAGGAAGGAGAGGAGGTGCTTAGGAAATAGCTGGAACCTGCTGGAGGAAGAGCCCACCCCCCCACTCTTAGTTGGAGGTCGTGAATGCTGTGAAATGGAAAAGGCAAAAGGATCCCTTGGGGTCTGAACATCAATGACTCCACTAAGGACTGGTGACCTCTTAGGTCTAAGAGTCGCTTCCCGCGAGCCAACAAACACTCTCTGAAACACATTCCACCAGACACTAAATAATTTTTCCATAATAGCCTTTAATACTAAAATGCATTAAATTTTTGAAGCAGAGAAAACACATTTAAAGGGGGAAACAGAGAACCACCAGATAAAAGGAAACAATGTGGCAGATAACACCATTTGAAACATAACTGTAATAATTTAATAAAGCTGCTTTATCATCTTCATAAAATAGACAGTGGTGATTCTTTTTTGTCTTTTTTTCTTTTTACAACGATTCAATCACTGTGAAAATGTACATAACATACAGATCAGCATATACAACAATTTCATCTTCATATAATCAGCAACAGAGACTGCTTAATGAGACATACTGTACTTGCATCCCTCTAAATTTCCACCCTGGTTTGACAGGTAAACAGTAATAGTGTCATCAGGCTCATTCCCCTCACTAGAGGAGCGAAGGCGTAAGCCTTTTGCAACTAATACCTTAGCATTCAAATAGCACAAGGAGGTATTTGTTGCTGATTTCTAGCTTGAGCTAGTCTGGCTCTTGGTCATTAAAGTCTGTATCCTAGCCTTCCTCAGCTGAACGCCAGCCAGTGCCAGTAAAAATCTACTTAACCAGTGCTGTAATGGTGTTAGCTGGTTTGTTTGCTAAGGTTGACAGCAACTTTCAGTTAGTAACAAGGTCCTCTTGAATTGCCAACACAGCTGGATCAACAGTCAGCATCATCAGTTTTCCCTAATGACCTACAATGCTTTCCAATCAAGATCAGGTGTTTGTGGGTTTTTCTTTACCAAGAGCGCCTTCCAATCTATATATCAGACAAGGTGGTAAATTTTCTTTGTTTCACAAAAGCAATATGATTCCTATTTGAAATTAATTCACTTTTGCACAACAAGTGACCCACGGGCCAATTCCAGCGGCACAAGAAAACAAAGAGAGCTGCAACAACTTCATTAGGACAATGTGTTTTGCTCTGGAATATTTCATTATCAATATAAAGCCACCCGGTCCCAGCCCCACCCCCACACATCCCCTTTGAATATTACTTTGTTACATACTTAAACTAAAGAACAACATCTCAATACACTTCAGTGTCAGCAGATACAATTTGACTCATGAAATGACACCCTTAAATGTAATTTTACCAAGAAGGCAAACACTAGGACTGTATACAATGGATTTCTTAAGCTCATTTATGCCAGTTTTTCAAAGTCAATAAGGGTCTTCCTACCTGGGGTAAAGAGCCAAGTGGACCAAACTTGTCAGAATGCTTTGGGGGAACATTCAACATCAAAATGATCCCCAGAAAGTGGATTGGAATTCCAGCCAAAACTGCTATTATGTACAATAATAATCCTTTTCCACTCTGGATGCCCAATCGAGCTATCCCCTTCACCCTGCCTCTCCCTAAATTGCCCTTTGTCCTTGCTGCTTCAAGTGGACCACTTTTGTTTTGCTTTTTTTAATATGATAGGGCTATAGGGAAAAGTCAGCTAAACTCCCTTCATAAAATCAGTCAGTCATATGCTGAAGTAACACTATCAAGATGATACTCTGGTAGGTTCCAATTTTCAGAGACCTAAATGGTATTTTTTAAAAATATTTTTGATTAGAGATCAGTGGATCACTGAGTGAACAAATTTGTCTAAATGAACACCTTAGGTGCAATTAGCTCTATAAGGCAGGTTTCCACTACAGAAGTGGTACTCGAAGTACGGTCCCTGGATCAGCTGCATCAGTATCATCTGGGAATTTTTACATATGCAAAAATGCAGACCCCACCCCAGACCAACTGAACTGAAAACTCAGGGAACTATCAACCTGTGCTTTAACAAGCCCTCAACCTTTAATGGGCAACTGATTCATAAGTATTTTTGGACCCCACCCCCAGAATTTTTTATTCAATTGGTCTAGGTGGGGATAGAGAATTAGCACTTCTAACAAGTCCCCAAGTAATGTTGTTGCTGCAGATCCAGGAACTACACTTGAGAACCACTGCTCTACAGAAACTGCAGGATCCTTTGGGGGCCCATTATCTATTTCAGCAATAAGGTGGGCCATAATTTACTCTACTGGCTTTAAGAGGATCAAAGGGACGGTAAGTTTAATTCTGAACAGGTTCACAGATTAGTCCCTAAAGGGAAGAGAAAAAAGGGATTCCACATGCCATTGCCCCCTTCTCCTTTGTTATGTTGTATATCCCCATATTTGGAGGAAAGCAATCAATGTAAACCAAACCCCTTATTTTGGATGAAGAAGTTTACCTGTCTGGGGAATTGCCAAAGCAGTTATCATTAAAGTATGTCACACTTCAACACCAACTCCTCCTTAAAAGGGATATCAGAATAAACGGAATAGAACTGCCTAGGACTTAGGAACCAAAATCACTCCCTTGAGTTTACGTGTGCAACATGTTTAGAGAACGAAAAGGAAGAATATTTGGCCCTGTGGACCTTGTAGCTTTTCACCAGACATGCCAAAAAGGAGAAGGTGGGGCGGGGGGCAGGGGAGTGGGGATACATGAGCCAAAGGGAAATTTAGGATCCTTGCTCAGAATGCCTATTTGCAGGTACAGCCTGCCTACAAAACCAGTTTAGTTTACAAAGCCCTCCTAGTATGCACTTGTGCTTCTGAGAGGACAATTTCTTAATGAGAGGAATTCTCTGAACATGCTCAGTGAGGTTTGGAAGCCAAAAAAAAATCTGACTGCCCACTGAGAACAAGGTATTTGGATAGGGAAGAAGGATGGATCTATAACTTGAAGATGAATTATGAAAAGAAATGAAGAAAACCCAAGAGAAAAGCAAAATCAATGCCAATGCCACTCTAACCATTTAAAACTTGGTTGGTAAGAGGCATGGCAGCCAGTGGCTTCTCTGGCTCAACAGCCACGTGACAATTAATGTTCCCACTTTCCACAATCTTTTCTGCTCCCTCGTTCCCACTGAGCATAGCAAGAAATACACCTGTAGAAAACTGTAGAGTCTGACTTCAAAGTGACCTTGAAATGGCAGCTAATAACATATCAGGATGGATCAGGGTGAGAAACAGTCTAAATTCTATATAGGCAGCCATCATAACTTAAAGGGGAAATTTAAAAAAAATTTTTAATGTGTTAATCAAATAGTCACTTGCAAAGAGAAATAAATACTTAATTCAAAATCCACTACCAAAATGAAATAAATCAGACGGAGAAAACTGTATGAGAGGCAATGAAATGAGGAAAAATAAAGATGTTATGGTAATTCATCCTTAATTGTGTCAGTTTCAGAAGGAAATTTGCAGCCACACCAATATTTTGCATGAGGTAGTATTCAGCACTGAATAAGAAATAAGGATGGATTTGTAGCTTCATTATAAGTTCTTTTTCAGAAACGTTCTCCCCTACCTAACCCCATCCCTACTGCCTTACCCACCCCCTCCCTCAAAACCCTTCTCCCTCCCATAAAAGAAAATACTCCTAGTAATGTGTAAAGCTAGGAACTCAGGCAAAAATAAGTAAAACATTCAAAAGAGCTGACTTATCTACCTAAACTTAAGAAAATAAATCCTCTTTTGCATTCTAGTGATCTAACCTCTAGGCCTTCTCTCTGTGTACTCTTGAATTTCAAAAAATGAAACAAATGAAAACAGAACCATAAAACTTGTTTCTCTAGAAACAACTCTCTTAAGACCAAGGCAGAACAAAGGTGACATATTTCTTTAGTTTATTTTTAAATAATGAACTCTTAGGCTGCAAAAATACTATGTTGGCTAGTGAATATTAATAGACAAAAGATAAATGGGGGAGTTAGAGGAATGTTAAAACAGAAAAAAAGGATGTACAGTTTAATTTTAAAAGGGTGTATTCCTAGCCTACAGCAAAAAGAGTTGGCTAAATCTAAAGGATTTTTATTTTAATATTTTCTTGTTCACATTTTTAATCAAAAAAGTATTAGTCATAAAAAGACGAGTTCAAGTGTCTGAGTGTCTCCGTTTAGAAGGCACAGTAATGGGATTAGCGATGCTGTTACCTGTTACCTGTCTTTTCCAAAATGTACACTTTGTACTGCTTACTCTATCCCTATGTATAAGCCTAAGATACAGAGCAACATGGAGTTCTCAATTCCAGCCCATGACGTGCTTTGCAGTCTAATTCTAATCATGATTGGGAAACACTGAATCAGGAAGTGTGTGTCTGAAGAGATGCTAATTTAGATCTTAAAATAGATTCAGTCATCTTCAGTTTTAGATGATTGGAGAGAGGGAATTTCTAAGCCTGGAAACATAACTTCAGGAGCAACTTTCCTGTTCAGGGCCTGAAAATTTAAAAGATGGATGTCATAAAACTTTCAGCACAGTATTTCTGACAACTGCAAATTAGAGAGCAGCCTATCCAAAAATGACTTTCTGCAATGATCTATCATGGACCTGGGCAGACCACCGAAAGGCAGGAAAAATACTTTGCAAAGTGGTGAGCAATCACTACATGAGTTAAAAAACGTGAGTATTCTCCAAGTACTCAATCTATATGCGTGGTGTTGCTCATTCATTTGCTGTCTCAGTTGTTTGCACTGTTTTTGTCTGTAGTTTTATTATTTTTTTAAGAAAAAGAAAACACCAACCTTTAAAAGCCTTTTGCCATCACCACACACATAGCAATTTGCAATATCAAATACAACAATAGCACAGCTAGCAAAAGGGTTTTTAAAGCAGGGGTGTCCACAGCAAAGTAGCGGCATTGGGAAGTACTCGAGCTTCAGAAACAACCTTTTGGGGGCTCAATTTCACATCACTGAATCAATGAATAGTACACAATAAATGACCATTAACTTGTCTACACTACAAAAAACAGTGGCGAGCTTATTAAAGGTGTCCAGAGCTTTTTTTTTTTTTCACTTTTTGCTTTTTTAAATGTAATCCTCCACAAACAATGGTAATTTATATTATAATTTTGACATAGAAAAATATATAAATTCAAACACTTAATACATAATACTTTTCACAACTGAATTTGTCTCTGTTTCCCCAACATCAAGGCCCCATGAACAACTCAAGCCAAAGCTAATTTGCTCCAACTGAACACCCCTGCCGCCTGTTGAAACAAGGGATTGTCACGGAATGATAGTCACCTATAAACAATACATTTAGGAAAAGCTCTGAAATATAGCCACTCAAGAACCAACCATTGGTGAGCAATTAAAACAAGAAGCTCCTGCTTCTTCACTAGCCACTGTGGTTTCTTTCTCTTCTTCCCGGAGACTGGTTTAGAGAACGATATCCTTCAGACGCTTCACACCAGGGGACTCTTTGTGGCGACCTTCCTTCAGAATGGGGTTGACCTCGTGCATGACTTTCTCGCTGTCAGCTCCACGGGGCTCAGCTTCAGAGGGACGAGCAGGGCCATTGTTGACATTGTTGACATACTGCTCCAGATCACGGGCCGGGGGAGCCAGGGCAATGGTGTAAGACACGGAAGGCTTGGTGGGCAGAGGGCTCTTGAGGTGGAGGGGGGAGGTGACAGGGCTAATCGCCTCACAGCCATTGCCTGCCTCCCGGATAACGCTGCTGACCTTGGGGCTGCAGATGGTCACATCGACAGTCCTCTTGCCTTTCAGGGTGGGCCTCTCCTCAGCCGGGTGGTCGCTGACATCTTTCCCAAAGGTTGCGAAAGTCCGTTTGGTGGGGCCGCAGTCGTCATAAGCCTCAACATCAGCAGCAGTAGCTTCAATAGACAGCGCGATGATGTTCCTCACATGCTCAGGGGACTTGGAACGGATGGGCATGGGGTTCCGGGGCATCCAGCACCTGTCAGAGTGGCCAAGAATCCGGCATTCTTCCCGGCAATGAAATCCTTCATTCTGATCTGTTTGGGAAAAAAGAAAATATCAATTTCATCAGCTTTTCCCAGGAATCATTGTTACTCCCCAGTGCTCTGGTTTCTTAGATATCCACAGGCCCTTCTGGGAAATGGCACTTTTAGGTAGTCCTTTATTGCCTTTTGGGACAAGTGTGAAGAATTGGATTTTTAAAAGGCTGTAGATCTCCCTCTATGTACATCCTTTTTAAGGTTCCCACTACTGACAAAACAAAAAACCTAAAGGGAAACACATTATGATGAAAACACATATATATTCTAAAGTTCATCTGGAGTGTCAAGGTGCTGAGAGTCAGCATTTTAATCAACAGCTCCTGCTAAAAATCACCTATGTTTGAAACTGGATTCAGCAGATGAGGGAGCGGAGGCAGGGAAGGGAATCCAGGTGTCAGTATATTTAAGAAGCCTTGGCCATATTTTTGAACAACAGCACTGCCGAACACCCTTCCACTCTACCCATCACTGATACACAGTGCTTAATTTAAGTTTAGATTGATACCCTACTCTCTGTGAAAGCCCAATCACACCCCTTCTTTTTGACCACCAGTCCCACCGGCCAATCTCCTCACTATGCCACTTCCATGACTTGATTTCCCATCAGAAGGAATAAACTGAGATCCCTTCTTTCCAGCTGACCCATAAGCTTCAATTGGCCCTATGCAAACATCAGTCACATGTTGGGCATTGTTAATTAGACCCAACTAGCCATCCCTCCTTATCTTTCTTATCTGCAGTTTTGTTAGAGAAATATTTCTTAAAGAAATCTTTCATGGATTATTTTAACTCCATCCTGGAAGATCTCAGCAGTTACAATTCACAATTATTGGGGAGACATAGATTTATCTTTCCAGGTCAGGTTCACTAAGGGTTAAAGTTTCAATTTGGCTCTCAGAGAGGCTTACTACACAGGCTTTACCAAGGCATGGACCCAGGGTTAACTTCTGCCTGTCACTGGAAAACTGTTAATCTCAATGTTTGTTTTATAGCCTCAGTTTTCCAGATCTATTTATATTTATGTTACATTCTTGCAAGAATTTTCATTAGGATGACCTAATGAAAATTTTCATCGCATTGCACAATGCATCAAAATAGGAGCAGCTTAACATTTACAGAAAATATATATATATACACACATATGTATATAGAATATATATATTTATGCTGTGACTGATTTTTTGCAGGGGGAAGATGTCTGCAATTCAGAGTCTTACTTGGCATCAGTCTGGATATAACACACCTTCCTTGTATACCTGTATTTCTATATTTTTGGTGTTTTTTTGCTTGCTTCTTCATTGTTTTTAAAGAGTAAATGGCATAGCAGAGCAACGTACTGCTATGCCTCATTCATCAAAGGTTCTTTGGTGAAGGGGCACAAGGCAGAGGGCTCAAGGAATAATGGTTGAATTGGCTGTACACTTCATTATTTGGAGGAAAGACATTAGAAGCCTGTTAAATATCAAGGACTTAATCCAAGCTAAATCCAGCTTTCAACACAATTCTGGGCATGGCCCTTGACCTCATTTAAGCTACTTAAAAGCAAACTAAAGACAAGATCTCTTCAGTGTACCTGGACATAATTTGCCAATTTATCTTTAAGATGGGCACTTCCATCCCCCTTTCAGTGCTGGGGAACGAAACACTCAGAATTTTGCACAGTGGAACCAAATAACAAATGAACAACATGGCAAACAGGAAAAGTGCCTTCCACATAGATAGGACAATGTTTCTGCAAACTCCAGCACAGTTCCACATCAGGCTGCATGGCCACTTCTGCAAAATGAAAGGTCAAGGCCCTTTCTCTGCCCCTTCCCTGCAAACTCTCTGTGTTGCCATCTGATACCCTATTATCATTCAACATGCATGTACCTGGGAGGCAGAAAATATGAAAGTAAGGGAAGCATTTTGGGATATACTTGAGAAGCACTTTGTGTAGACTAAACAGTATGAGTGGAAGAGTTAGTTGATCTACTTTTAATCAGTTTCCTCCAAATATAGTGCTTTCCACAGGAGGTCCCAAGATCCCTCAGGTAGAACGGAAGTCACATCTTTAGGGTTTCTCAGTAAGCTGTGTTTGCCTCTTCATCTCTTCTGAGGCCTATCTGGTAACTTTCCAAATAATACCTCTAAAAAATTAGTGAAAGTGTTTCAGGGTAGAGAGAGTAAGCAGTTGCAGGTGAGGGAAAAGTTCAATAAATTATTTCCATTTCTACAAATCAGAGTAAAAATCCCTGGAAGCCAGCAAAAAATGTCCAGAAGGCTATAAGATCTCTGTCCTTTTTGTCCCTAACTGAAAGGCATAAAAGCATAAAGACCTAACCCTTGAGCCCTGAAACCATGGACATATGATCAACTAAGAAAAGAAAATCCCAGCCAAGATTAAGACTGATATTTCATGCCACTTGCTCACACTTCTAAAGCAGAACAGTAGTGAAGTACAATTGAGTAGAATCTGCCCAATGTCCTCAACATGAAGCTCAACATTTCTTTGAGTTTTTTAATATGAAGTGACTGTCCTCTAATTTTGAGGTTCAGTTTTTTTCAACACCATTCAATAGGAGAATGCCACCCATGTGTCACCCTGAATCCGAGTACGGTGCTCCTTCCCTGTACTAGGCTGCCTCAAATGAACAGCACAAGGAGACTTGAATCCCAGAATACAGGGAGGGAGAATAGAGAGCCCAGAGACAGACACCTCCAAGATCTAATAAATCTAGGAAGACCAGAGCAGGGAATTCAATCTTCTCTGAGGCTTCTCTGCATAGACAGTACTTGCCTTCAGCTGACCCACTGTCTAAATGAAACAATCACTGTTGGGAAAAGGGAAATGTAGACTAACTCAGGACACACCCAACAATGCAATCAGTCTAAGCTTCCCCACCAAGCTCACTGAGCCTACCTCAGCTCCATGTGAGCTGGACTCATATGCAGTTTTCTCAGATTACTTATGTAAACTTATATGCACTGCCCTTACCTCATGCAAGTGAAGACTTGAATCTAAGAGATTCTTTTACTCACAATGTCTCATCCTTGGCTTGGATCTGATACCTATATACTTTTTTAAGTCCTTACCAAGGGCACCGAGTTGCTGTTTCTTATTTTTGTGTTTCAGATATTTTGTCACATTTTTGTCTATACAGTTACAATGAAGTCTAACTTAGCTTAAGTATGTTTATAGCCACTTTATATATGAAGTAAAAATGGTTAATATAGACAGGCAGGAAGAGCATCTCTGCCCAGCACAGGGTAATTTACATTCATAAATATACTGCAGATGAATTACCTTTCAAAAATCAAAATTTCAGTTTAGTAAAGAAATTGTGTAGTAAATGTGAGAAAGTCACAATACAAAGCCCCTTAAAAGTAGCAATGAAGACAGACCAGATGTAAAAAAATAAAAATAAAAAAGACTACTTCTGTAACTGTATAGGACTTGTAAAGATTATGTGCCAGCCTTCATGTAGTTTAGTGGCTGGGAAGGGAGTTATGAGACTAGAGAAGAACCATTTTGTAGCATCACAAACTGTCAAGGTGCTGGCTCCAGCTTACATAGAGAGGTGGGCTAACAATTCACTAATTTCCTGCTAAGATTCTTCTTATGAGCGTATTTGTGACTTGATACTTTGCTACATTTTTATCTGAAAGTTCTGACCTGAACCTAGGCAAAGCAAAATATGGCATTCTAAAATCCACATGTAGTTGTGGAAATTCATGTATAGATGAATGAAGGCAGGTATCTTTAATTTAAACATAATCATGATTAGGGTTGACTGATGAATTTGTAAATTGCTTTTCCCTGCTTCTGAAGTTGTTCCTAGGATTTGCAAAAGAAACAAGAAAAAGAGAGTGCATAAATTTGGAAGAGGAACATAGATCTTGAGACCAGAGAACTCCTTAGTTCAAAACAAATCTGATTATTTTAGACCATAAAAAAATACAGAAAAAAGTGAAAGTTTCTTCAATCCACATGGTAATAAGTATTTGGGGGTCGCAATTTGTCATCAGGAAACTTGGTGAGAGAATCCCAAAACCCCTGGCAAAAAAAAAAAAAAAAAAACTAAAGCATCAGTCTTGTCAGGGTACAAGAGGCAAAAGAGGCAGTAATACAGTAATGACTAACTCATGATGGATTAAGGAAGTAATTCAAACAGAAAAAGACCAGAATATGTTATTTTGTGCAGATAATAGCAAAACTTTATGCAGCAATTACTACTCTCCTCAGGATATGAAACTGCTGTCTCCTCAGATGTGGGCAAACAATGTACTTCCACACTAGAAAGAGCCTACCCATGGTCCCCACCAAAGTAATAAAAGAAAATGATGAAAACCTCATTTCAGGCTTTGCTAAAACTTTCAAAGTCCTGGTGGGATAGATGAGCTAAGAGGCTCTGCTGGGCTTGTATAGATATCCAGTCACAATGGATGTGTTCGATAACACTGGCAGTTCTTTACTGTGATTCAGAGTTCGGGTGTATTAACTCAAAGATCCTAATGATCACAGACAAAAATCCAACACTAAAATAGTTCAAGGTTACAGTTACAAGAGCAATATGTTTCCTCTTCAGAAATAATCTGCAATCAATGAAGCAGAAAGAAAAAAGTTAAAGTGAGTTCCAGTTCCTGAGAGCTCAAGTAGTTGGCTACTTCTAAGTGGCAGCAGTAATAGAACCAGCAAGCAAGTGATGTGCATATCAGAAAAGCTTCCTGAATTGTACTCTTATACATCTACTTAGCTTATTCTGCATCACCTCATGAACAAGACAATCTGTAACCAAAGAAGGGCCATTTTTTTTGTGAGATATAATGGAAGAGATTATGGCAATGATTATGAAGAAGTTTAGTGGTGTTAAAATTGGTCACATGTGCCTAATCAAGGAAATATAACTGTTGAGAAGTCCACCTCCCACCCTTGACCTATCTAACACCTACTCGATGAAGCAGAGATAACTAATTACCTGCCAAATATCTTTATCTGTTTTTGTTAAATAGAAACAAAGCCCCATTTCTGTTAGGGATGGCAATGTGCTCAGCTAAAAGAAACTACATTTCATAGGCTCCCTTGTAGACAAGGGTGGCCATGTAACATAAGATTGGACCAATGTTATAAAGCAAGATGTTAAGAAAATTCCTTAAAAGGGGAGAGCTGACTTAGGTAGGAGACTATTTTGTCTTTATTCCTTCCTGCTTTGTCCTGTCTGGAATGGAGACATAATGGCTGGTGCTGCAACATTCGTCTTACCACCATGAGGCAACCCTGAAGATAGAAGCCATGTGCCTGTGGGTGGCAGAATAGAAAGATATAAGGACCTTGGGTTATTAAAGATACTGTAGAGCTACCCTCACCAGACTTGAACTTCTTTAACAAGAGGAAAAATAAATCTCTTATTTAAGGCATTGATTTATTTTCTTTAGTAGGAGAGGGGTGTCTTTATTACTAGCAGTTAAACACAATTCATGATTAATACATTATCCCTGAAATCTCCATTTAAATTTCACTTCCCCAGGGAGTCCTTCTGTGATCCTTTAGACTAAGGTAGATCTCATAGCACTTCCCTTTTATGACATTCATCACATGCGTAATTACAGTTGACCCTTGAACAACATGAGTTTGAAATTGCATGGGTCCATTTACAGGTAGATTTTTAAAAATAAATATGGTCAGCCCTCTGTATCTGCAGGTTCTGCATCTGTCGCAACATGTGAATAGAAAATACAACTTCTGTGGGATGCAAAACCCTCAGATTTGTAGGGTCAACTTTTCATTTATCCACAGGTTCCACCAGATTCCCCAGGGCAAACTGCAGGACTTGAGCATGCACAGATTTTCGTATCCTCAGGAGTCCTGGAACCAATCCTCTATGGATGCCAAGAGACAACTGTACTTGTTTAATGTCTATATTTTCTGCCACCTTTTAAGCTCTAGATGAGCAAAGATTACATCTATCTCAACCTAGCAAAGCGTCCAGCACAGAGCTGTCAATTAAACTGTCAATAATAGTTCAATTTAATTGAATGAAAAATGCACAGAAGGAAGGAAGAATCTTGGTCAACACCCCAGATACTGTCCGATCCCAGATACTGTGCAACTCCTAAAAGTGGAAATAACTATTTTATCATAAACACTACAGAAACCTACAAAGTAAACTATGTAGCTTTGTCACAGGCAGTAAATTTAGAACTTTTGAGAAACATTAAGTGTCCTCTTAGCCTCTGTGTGGTTTCCTGCACACTATACACAGGTGTTAGAGAGATCTAGTACTGAGAGATCTAGTACCCTCTAACATTCAGTTGAAAATACATTTGCCATAGATCTGCAAGTTTTCTATCCTAACAATAGTTAATAGTGCTCTCTCCTGCACTATTAGTGATCCCATCTCTGTAACTTAACAAGGCAAGTAGGGCAGCAACGGGCTCAAAGGAAAAGGAAGGAAATGGAAGAAGGAAGGAAGGAAAGAAGGAAATAAAATATTGCCAAGGCTTTAGGCATTTTATTTTGGTTTTGATATGATTGATACCTTGAGGATTGGGCTTATTTGAGTGTTTAGATATCATATGGAAAATATCTGTTACGTATCTAGCAAAAATTCAATATGGGCATAATGACAACTTCCTAGAGCCCTCCCAGGCTGTAATGTTGCACGGGGCTTACAGTCATATTCTAAAGTAAAAGTTTAGCACAAAAAAAAGATGATATTCCATCTGTAAAACATTCAAGGGAACACCAGTGAAGGCTGAGATATTTGTAGACACTCATGAACCAATGACACCAAGCTATCCTGTAGTCACTCTAAGTGACAAGAAGTACATCACAAATTACACTACAAACAACTACTTGTCTCTTTTTCACTCCCTTCTTCCCTTTTTTTCAGCAATTTTCTCCACTTTTGGTTGTTCCCTAAAACTTTCTTTTTGTTCTCCTGTTTCCTAGCCTCCTCCTTGTTAGCAGCCCTCCCCTACAATGCTATGGAATGACAGACATCAGGCAGAAGGGAAAGGATGCCAGCACTGATTGGCATTCAAAACACTGATGTGGTATTACTTGACAGATGCCAAAAAGTGCCATCCAAGAACCAGCCCTTGTAGCATGGAGAAAAATTTCCACATTTTTCATTAATCTGGATACATGCATTAAAAAATGCCTGTTAAAATAAGATGACCCAGCATCCACACTACAATACTGCAGCTGATACACTCTGGAAAGCATCACCTCCTGGCTGGAGGCCAATCAACACAAAACCAGTGCACTAAACAAAAATACAGCCAAGGACCCTCACAGAGTCCACTTCACTCTCCTGCTACCTCCACTGGAGCAGGTGCCAATATCCATGACCGAAAGACCTGAAGCGAGATCATGTTACAGGACTTTCTGCAGACACTCCCCAGTACCAGCCCATAGCCTGGTAGCTCCACTGGATGGCTAGACCCAGAAGAGAAAGAACGATCACTGCAGTTCGGCTCTCAGGAATCCCCATCTCTAGGGGAAGGGGGAGAATACTACACCAAGGGAGCACCCCATGGGACAAAAGAATGTGAACAGCAGCCCTTGAGTCCTAGATCTTCCTTCTGACACAGTCTACACAAATGAGAAGGAACCAGAAAAACTATTCTGGTAATATGACAAAACAAGGTTCTTTAACACCCTCAAAAGATTACACTAGCTCACTAGCAATGGATCCAAACCAAGGAGAAATCTCTGAATTGCCAGAAAAAAAAAATTTAGAAAGTCGATTATTAAGCTAACCAAAGCGGCTCCAGAAAAAAGGTGAAGTCCAACTTAAATAAATCAAAACCATGACACAAGATAAGATATGAAAGGAAAAGTCTTCAGTGAAATAGATAGCATAACAAAAAACAATCACAACTTCTGGAAATCAAGGACACACTTAGAGAAATGCAAAATGCACTGGAAAGTCTCAGCAATAGAATTGAACAATAGAAGAAAGAACTTCAGAGCTCAAAGACAAGGTTTTTGAATTAACCCAATCTATCAAAGAAAAAGAAAAAAGAATTTTAAAAAATGAACAAAACCTCCAAGAAGTTTGAGACAATGTTAAGCATCCAAACCAAAGAATAATGGGTGTTCCCAAGGAAGAAGAGAAATCTACAAGGTTGGAAAACATATTTGAAGGAATAATCGAGGAAAACTTCCCCAGCCTTGCTAGAGATCTAGACATCCAAATGCAAGGAGCTCAAAGAACACCTGGGAAATTCATTGCAAAAAGATCATCACCTAGGAACACAGTCATTAGGTTATCTGAAATAAAGACAAATAAAAGAATCATAAGAGCTGTGAGGCAAAAGCATCAGGTAACCTATAAAGGAAAACCTATCAGAATAATAGCAGATTTCTCAGCAGAAACCCTACAAGCTATAAGGGATTGGGGTTCTATTTTTAGCCTCCTTAAACAAAACAATTATCAGCCAAGAATTTTGTATCCAGTGAAACTAAGCTTAATAAATGAAGGAAAGATACAGTCTTTTCAGACAAATGCTGACAGAATTTGCCACTACCAAGCCAGCACTATATGAACTGCTAGAAAGAGCTCTAAATATTGAAACAAGTCCTTGATATACATGAAAATAGAACCTCCTTAAAGCATAAATCTCACAGGAGCTATATAACAATAACACAATGAAAAAAAAAAGGTATTCAGGCAATAAATTGCATGATGAATAGAATAGTGCCTCACATCTCAATACTAATGTTGAATGTAAATGGCCTAAATGCTCCACTTAAAAGATACAGAATGGCAGAATGAATAAGAGTTCACCAACCACGTTTCTGCTGTCTTCAGAAGACTCAACTAACACATACGGACTCACATGAACTTAAGGTAAAGGGGTTAGAAAAAGATATTCCATGCAAATGGACACCAAAAGCGAGCAGGAATAGCTATTCTTATATCAGACAAATTGTAAAGCAACAGCAGTTAAAAAAGACAAAAAAGGACATTACATAATGATAAAAGGATTAGTCCAATAGGAAAATATCACAATCCTAAATATATATGCACTTAACGCTGGAGCTTCCAAATTTATAAAATAATTACTACTAAACCTGAGAAATAAGATAGATGGCAACACAATAATAGCGGGGGACTTTAATAGTCCACTGACAGCACTAGACAGGTCATCAAGACAGAAAGCCAGCAAAGAAACAATGGACTTAAACTATAACCTACAGCAAATGGATTTGACAGGTATTTACAGAACATTCTGCCCAACAACTACAGAACATACATTCTATTCATCAGCACATGGAACATTCTCCAAGACAGACCATATGATAGGCCACAAAACAAGTCTCTATAAATTTAAGAAAATAGAAATGATATCAAGTACTCTTAGACCACAGTGGAAAAACTGGAAATCAACTCTAAAAGGAACCCTCAAAACCATACAAATACATGGAAGTTAAATAACCTGCTCCTGAATTATCATTGGGTCAACAATGAAACCAAGATGGAAACTGAAAAATTATTTGAACTGAATAATAATAGTGACACAACCTATCCAAACCTCTGGGATACAGCAAAAGCAGTGCTAAGAGGAAAGTTCGTAGCATTAAATGCCTACATTAAAAAGTCTGAAAAGGCAAAAATAGACAATCTAAGGTCACACCTCATGAAACTGCAGAAACAAGAACAATCCAAATGCAAACCCAGCACAAGAAAAGAAATAACCAAGATCAGAGCAGAACTAAATGAAATTGAAACAAAAGAAATAATACAAAAGATAAATGAAACAAAAATCTGGTTCTTTGAAAAAAATAAATAAAATTGATTGACCAAGATTAACCAAGAAAAGAAGACAGAAGATTCAAATAAGCTCAATTAGAAACAAAATGGGAGATATTATTACTGATACCACAGGGAAACAAAAGATTATTCAAGGCTACTATGAACACCTTTATTATGTGCATAAACTAGAAAACCCAGAGGAAATGGATAAATTCCTGGAAATATTCAACTCTCCTAGATTAAACCAGGAAGATACAGAAACTCATAACAGATCAATAATGAGCAGCGAGATTGAAATGGTAATAATTGTCAACAAAAATAGTCAGACAGATTCATAGCTGAATTTTATCAGATATTCAAAGAAGAATTGGTACCAACCCTATAAACACTATTCCACAGGATAGAGAAAGAGGGAATCCTCCCGAAATCATTCTGTGAAGCCAGTATTGTCCTAATACCAAAACCAGGGAAGGACATAACAAAAAAAGAAAGCTACAGACCAATATCCCTGATAAACACAGATACGAAAATCCTCAACAAAATACCAGCTGGCCGAATCCAACAGCATATCAAAAAGATCATCCACCATGATCGAGTGGGATTCATACCAGGGATGCAGGGACAGTATAACATATGCAAGTCAATAAATGTGACACATTACACAAAATTTAAAACAAAAATCACATGATCATCTCAATGGATGCAGACAAAGAATTTGATAAAATCCAACATCCCTTTATGACTAAACCCTCAGCAAAATCAGCACAGAAGAGACATATCTCAAGGTAACAAGAGCCGTCTATGTCAAACCCACAGCCAACGTTATACTGAATGGGGAAAAGTTGAAAGCATTCCCCCTGAAAACTGAAACAAGACAAGGATGCCCACTTTCACCACTTCTATTCAACATATTACTGCAAGTCCTAGCCAAAGCAATCACACAAGAGAAAGAAATAAAGGGCATCTAAATTGGTAAAGAGGAAATCAAACTGTCACTGTTTGCTGATGATATGATCGTATACCTAGAAAACCCTAACGAGTCATCCAAAAAGCTCCTAGATCTGGTAAATGAATCAGCAAAGTTTCAGGAAACAAAATCAATGTACACAAATCAGTAGCACAGCTACACACCAACAGCAAACACACTGAGAATCAACAAGAACTCAATCCCTTTTACAACAGATGCAAAATAATAATAATAATAAGGAATATATTTAAGCAAGGAGGTGAAAGAACCCCTACAAAGAAAACTATAAAACACTGCTGAAAAAAATCATAGATGACACAAACCAATGGAACCATATCCCATGTTCATGGAGGGGTAGAATCAATATTGTGAAAATGATCATACAGCCAAAAGCAATCTACAAGTTCAATGCAATTCCCATCAAAACACCACCATTATTCTTCACAGAACTAGAAAAAACAATCCTGAAATTCATATGGAACCAAAAAAGAGCCCACACAGCCAAAACAAGACTCAACAAAAGAACAAATTTGGAGACTTCAGAGTACCCGACTTCAAACTATATATAAGGCATAGTCACCAAAACAGCATGACACTGGTATAAAAATAAGTACGTAGGCCAATGGAACAGAATAGAGAACCCAGGAATAAAGGTAAATACAGCCAACTGATCTTCGACAAAGCAAACAAAAACATAAAGTGGGGGAAAGACACTCTATTCAACAAATGGTACTGGGATCATTGACAAGACACACGTAGAAGAATGAAACTGGATCTTCATCTCTCATCTTCTACAAAAATAAACTCAAGGTGGATCAAGGACTTAATTCTAAGACCTGAAACCATAAAAATTCTAGAAGGTAACATCAGAAAAACTCTTATGGACATTGGCTTAGGCAAAGACTTCATGACCAAGAACCCAAAAGCAAACACAGCAAAAACAAAGATAAATATATGGGACTTAATTAAACTAGAAAGCTTCTGCACAGCAAAAGAAATAATTAGCAGAGTAAACAGACACCCCACAGAGAGGGAGAAAATCTTCAAAATCTATACATTTGACAAAGGACTAACATCCAGAATCCACAAGGAACTCAGACAAATCAGCAAGAAAAAAACAAACAATCCCATCAAAAAGTGGGCGAAGGACATGAATAGACAATTCTCAAAAGAAGATATACAAATGGCCAACAAGCATATGAAAAAATGCTCAACATCACTAATTATCGGGGAAATGTAAATCAAAACCACAATGCCATATCATCTTACTCCTGCAAGAATGGCCATAATAAAAAATAATAAATGTTGGCCTGGATGTGGTGAAAGGGGAATATTTTTACACTGTTGGTGGGTATGTAAACTAGTATAACCACTATGGAAAACAGTAAGGACATTCCTTAAATAACTAAAAGTGTATCTATTTGATCCAGCAATCCCACTGCTAGGTATCTGCCCAGAGGAAAAGAAGTCCTTATATGGAAAAGGCACTTGCATACTCATGTTTATAGCAGCACAATTCACAATTGCAAAAATATGGAACCAGCCCAAATGCCCATCAATCAACAAGTGGATAAACAAAATGTGATGTGTGTGTGTGTGTGCACACACACACACACACCATGGAATACTACTCAGCCATAAAAAGGAACAAAATAATGGCATATGCAGCAACCTGAATAGAATTGGAGACTATTATTCTAAGTGAAGCAACTCGGGAATGGAAAACCAAACATTATGTGTTCTCGCTAATAAGCGGGAACTAAGCTATGAGGATGTAAAGGCATAAGAATGATACAGTGGACTTTAGAGACTCAGGGGAAAGGGTGGGAGGAGCGTGAGGGATAAAAGACTGCACACTGGGTAGAGTGCACACTTCTTGGGTGATAGGTACACCAAAATCTCAGAAATCACCACTAAGAACTTATTCATGTAACCAAACACTACTTGTTCCACAAAAACTATTAAAATAAAAAATAAATTTCAAAAAAAATTTTAAAGAGGCACCACTATCGAATTGAGATTATCAGATTTTTTTTGGTCACATAACAGAGCCCTGAATGAGGGTATCGAGGATAAGAGAGTTTTGATGGGATTAAAAACACTAGAAATGTCTGGATGTGGAGATGCCTCAGGAAGGATGAAGGATGGGGATGGGGTGTGGGAACAAAGTTCCTGAGACTGGCAAAGGGATGTCACCAAAAGAGAAGATAGAAGAAAAAAGGCCAGCCCTGATTAGCATAACTTGGCATTTTCAGTATGGCTGACTAAACAGCAGAAATTCTGCAAAGTTTAGTTTTGGTTTGAGATAAGGAGAATGGCTAAAAAGACTGATGAACCCCAACCTTGTCCTAGATCATTTGACAGATCAGCATCAGTTAGCAAATGTCACCCAATATTCGGCCTCTGTGATGCCAAATGGCACATAGGCCTCTCCCATCATTCACAGGCTATGCACCTGAAATTCACTTAACTCCCAGTGCAACATGAAAATAGATTAAAAAGATGCCCCTTTCAGAATTCAAAGCAATTGAATTATCTTCAATGGAATCTTTAGTGCTGAGCTGGTCAAACAAAGTTAAAACATATTGAAGTATAAGTGCTTGAGAATTTAATATTTATGATAGATGAGAGTGTGGCGCATACAGTCATAAAATCCAAGTTGCAATTTGGGCAATCACAACAGTTCCTGGAGTTTTCATTTTTGTATTGGGGCTCAATTCAATTCAATCCATAAAGAAGAGATTTCAAGATGTATATAAGTATAAATCATTTGTGCTGATACATGGGGAGCAAGGAAATCAAGCAGAAGGCTGCCTGGAAAATTGAGACTAAGAAATAAGAGGTGCTGACAGTGACTGAGATAAGCAGAGATTGACTAGACTGGAATCTTTGTATTTTGGCTTCTGTGAAGGAGAAAATAATCTGACAAAGTGCTGGACTTCATCTAGGTGCTTATAAACCATTTGAAAAAGCAACTTTATAAATAAATATGAGGTGACACAGAAGGCCAATGAACTATTCCCCAAAAGGTAGAACACTGAGATGCTACAACTCTGAACAACATAGGACCGTTTTTGAAAGTTTCATATGAAGATGCCCACAGAATTAAGTCCCTCAAACCTATATTAGTGGGATACCTACAACATCTTGTCACTTCTCTGAAGAGTTCAAATCAGTTATTTGACTTGGTGTAGATTAAAAAGTCAGGCACATTCTACATGTGGTTATACATCTAGGATGACAGAGCCTTTATTAAAAAAAATAATAAATAAATAAAATAAAATAAAACGTCTTTAGAGACAAGGTTTCACTCTGTTGCCCAGGCTGGAGTGCAATAGTGCAGCCATAGCTCATTGCAGCTTCCAACTCCTGGACTCCAACAATTCTCCTGCCTCGGTCTTCCAAGTAGCTGGGACTGCAGGCTAATTAAAAAAAAATATTAGAGGCAGAATCTCACTATGTTGCTTAGGCTGGTCTCAAAATCCAGGACTCAAAGGATCCTCCCACTTCAGCCTCAGGAGTAGCAGGGTTTACAGGAGAGAGTCACTGTGCCCAGTCACAGAGCCTATCACACTTAAAGAGTAGTTCTGAACCTAAAGTTATCTCCAACTTGGTTTCACTCTTTCGTGGAAAATAAGGAAACTGCTAGCAGATCATCAGCTTCTGAAGAAGCCACTTTTACGATGGTCATGAGCTTCTAGGAGAATACGTAGTGAAGATGGCACACATAAGACTGACACAGAAAGCAAGAGTAGACAGAGCACATTGGCCAAGAGAAAAATCTTCCCTTTTTTTTTTAATGAAAACTTACTATTGAATGGAACAAAAAAGGCACCCAGCAGCTGGTGTTCCCCTTAACAGGAACTGACACTTCCTTCAGTCAAGTCCCAGGACATTCAGTTTTGTAGAATAGGCCATACTACACATGAGTCAATGAAAAATGTTGCAACTGTAACTACTAAATTCCTTAAAGGTTCTTGACTACCAAAATATTCCTAGGACTGGGTGGGGAAGCTAAGAAACAGCTTTAGTAAATCTCCAATCACTTCTTCCACATTTGGAAAATAAAGAGCTCGGTAAACCAATCACTGTCTCTTGTAATGATTCAAAGGGATAGTGTGTGTGTTTTGTCATCAGCTGGGTATCACTAGAAATGATCCTTGGAAACAAATATCTATTAATTAATATCCAGTAACTACCTCGGATGGACTATTCATTACCAATAGAGGCATCATAAAAAACGTCTAGCATTATCTTGATGTTTCAGTGTAACTTAGGGAACCATCTGGAATACTGTAGTTGTGATGACACTGCTTCTGGGTACAGCAAACAGCACAATCATTAAAAAAATTCATTTCAAATATCTTCCTGGAAGCTAATAAATTTTACAGCAGTTTTAATCCTTCCTTATTGCAACAAAGAAAAGCTTAGCTCCAGACAAATTAAAAGTAAATTGATAGCCTTAGGGGACTCTACTCAAATATCAGTTTTCCATGTTAGAAATCTTTTTTCCTAAAACATTGAGAGAGAGAGAGAGAGAGAGAGGAGGAGAGAGAGAGAGAGAGAGAGAGAGAAGAGAGAAGAGAGAAAGAGAGAGAGTAAAACATTGAGTGGGAGAGCAAGGCTGATGATGGAGACAAAGGGTGTAAAAGGGGCTAGAAGCCAGCACTGTATATGAAAAGACAAGCAACAGAGGAAGAGTGAGAGGCAGCCCAAATCATTAAATCCTTGTTTGCAGAACCAGGTAGAAATCAACTTAAAATAAAATGCAAATGTGTCACTGGGGCACAAGCCTAACATTTGTGCTGGAATTTATGAATAATAGCTATGAATAATGAATACCAAAATTGAAGGGATCAAACACCACCTTCTGTGTTTACTTGTCATTATCCATCTTCCATGGACAATGCTAAATTTTACTCTTTTGCCCTTTTCTTTAAAATTTACTTTGAATGATTCTTTTTCCATTTGTCCACTTAATTATACTAGTCAGAAAAAATAAGCTA
Source organism: Papio anubis (assembly GCF_008728515.1). Lineage (NCBI taxonomy): Eukaryota > Metazoa > Chordata > Mammalia > Primates > Cercopithecidae > Papio > Papio anubis. Next base: position 52,521,132 of record NC_044996.1, on the reverse strand, counting down.
TTTTCAGGGTGTTGCCTCAAAAGCAATTATACAAATTCAGAAGAAAGGCTAATTGATGTATTGTTTGAGGAAGTCTGATAATTTGAAGGCACCCTATGCTTGTCCCAGTACTCTTATTAAGAAGAAAAGGTTCTTTACACCTTTCAGCACATGAAGATTACAATATAATCCTCTGGCCTCCAGCTTTCCCAACTTGTCTTTGATAGAGAGAACGGCTCTTCCATCTGAAGTTTCAGAGAAGTCTTGGAATCTATCTGGGCCACAGCTGTGAGGACTTTTTCTGAGTTGACTCGAGCCTTTGCACGTAGGAGTAGCAGAAGGCTCTCTGGTTGAGATGACCTGAATTAAGACACTCAGACACAGCTCTATAAAAATCTCTTTAGGAGCTGATGCATAATAAGCCTGGATCATGGCCACAAAACCACACACACACACACACACACACACACACACACACACACACACACATTCACCACCACTACCACCAGTCCTCATCATCCTTAAGATGCATTTTCATTCACAAATTAATGGAACAAATCAAAAAATTACTGAAAACCAGGCTGGTAAATTTAAATGCTCTGTCCATCTTTAGATCATGTATCTTTACACTCGGAATAATGTGTTTTTCCAAAACATTGCATCTCCTGAACTCCAATTTTATTGTGTTTTCTACTTGTTGGTTAACATGCCAGTTCTTCATGACTGGGTCTGGGAAACATGGGGTAATGGAGAAATGCCATGCTGTGGTGGGGGAAGCCCTGAGGAGTCTAGTTCTGTGTAGAGACAATAAGACAACACTGGGAGAATTTGAAGCTCCGTTCAAGCCTGCATGATTTCCATTCCAAGATTCCAATTCGGCAGTTATAAGAGGAAGAGTGCACATATGTTTAATATAAGATGTTGAACTCTAGCATAAAAATATTCTAAGAGCAAATGGAAATTATTAAAGAAAAAGACTTCTTTGGCTCTAGTACTTTCTTATTCCCTTAATTCCACTTTGCAATCTTTTTTTTTTTTTTATTTGCTTTCACAGTTAGTGAACAGCAAATAATCTGGTCTGCTATTAAAACTGCAGATAAAATAATCAGCTTTGGCAAAATGCAAACAGCACCTAGCTGAAGAGCTAAGGATCATCATTTGCTCATATATTAAGACATGGTACAACTCCTTTATCTATCCTAATGGCCCTGGATGGGTCGGTGGTGGGAAGGGAGGTAGAAAAGGGTTGGAAAGGACAAGAGAGAGGGGCAGATGCAGAATTATATTTTAAAACCTCCTGCTGGAATTCAAAGAGTCCTCTGCTGTTAATCTCTCTCTCTCTCTCTCTCACACACACACACACACACACACACACACACACACAAAGTCTACACAGAATTGTAATGCTGACACAGCTTCCTGAATAAGATGCTTATAGGACACTAATAAACAAGGACATTGACGAATGGTTTTATTCTCCTGGGGAATCTTTGTCCCCCTTCTTCCAGAGTTTATGCAAACTAAAAAGTTTATATTTTTAACACCCTGTTGTGCATTCCGATATGGGAGGTCAGCAGTATTTCAACAAAGAAACCACTCATGAGTAACGATTTTACGGAGACAAGAGTGGGGAAACGAACTGCTTGAAATGAGTCTAATTCCTTGTGTGATGGCTAATAAAAAGAAACATCTGAACACAGTGCTTGAGAAGCATTTTTGTACTGTTCAACAGACTGAAAATAATACCCTTTTTTCTGGTCTGCATTACCATTAATAACAGCCTTCTCTTCTGGTCATGTGTGTTTACAGAGGGAATAAAGATTGATACCAAGAGCTTGCCTTTTTTTCTTCCCGACTCAATTAGACACAGACTGTCCACATGATATTTTTAGCACAAACTAACTTTGATTTTTAAAAGTTAAACGAATAATAGTCTCTAAATATTTCAGAAATTACTTGGATCGGTGAGGAAGCTAGAAATTTTTCCAGGTAGCTCTCAGAAAAAGTAGTTTAGAAAGTAAAAGGTTATGCTCACATCTTGCCTTTGTTTAAGGAAGTTCTTGAACTCTCCTGAGAGGAAATCTTCCATCTGTTCTATCCACTTTATCTTGACCACACCCGGAAGAATGTCCAGGGTAGGAAAATAGAAGAGTGATTGTGCACTAGATAGAATAATCCATAAACTGCAGGTTGTCAGCTCCCCCAGTGTATTTAAGATTGAACTGCCGTTACAAAATTTCAACATATTCACAAGCATTTCATATAAGAAGGGTCCCCTGGAGTTCAACGAACCTTTAATTCCAACTTATAAATAATAAGTGCTCTCATGAATTCATTCCCACTCCTCTTCTCATCTTGTCTCCATTCCATAGTGTTCAACTCATCTCTGCCATGACCAAAATAGCCTCTCACTTAGTTTTATACAGACCTCATCTCTCTTCCTTCAGTTTTGTGGCTTTCCCTCACCACAGCAAATCTTTCTGCTTAGAAACTCATACCTCCAAGGAAGCTACAGGGAGGCAATCAGAGACAATGGCAGTGGCCAGGACTCTGCCAGAAAATCCACTAATATGGAAAAGGCCTGGTCTCTGGGGCCTTTCCTCCTTCCCAACAAAGAACCTTGAGAGTAAGCCTGACAATTCTGTAGGGCGGGGCACCTATTATTAGAAACAGCTGTGCCTGGAATTTCCTTAGTAGGGTATGTTATCAGCACCCCTTACAAGAAAAACACAGAGAAGAGTATTAACTGTACAACTACATAACATGCACACCCTATAAAAGAGCCCACATTTCCCTATTAGGAGAGTGAATGGTTAACATGTACTATAAAATAAAATTTCAAGTCTTATATGTCTCTCAAATTATGAATTTTGTGTTTGCCCCACCAAAAAACCAACAGGGTATTCAGTAAACCATTCCAACTACTTGCTCATTAGAAACTCACAGCCTAATGTAACATTGTTCCTCTCCTGTCCTTCATGTCAGGATTGTTGGGCCATCAGCCAAAACCTAGAGAAGTAAGCTTCATCTTGGTGAATTGGGATCTCTACTGTCAGATACAGTCAGCCTGACTAATGGGAACCACAGCTTGCCAAAATCTACAGCCTCCCTGTCTGTTCCGCCCACCAAATATGCTTAGAAGTCCCATGGCACAAGCCCAGCAGTTCACATATCCTAATCAACTATCAATAGTTTAAGTGTAAGTGATTGTGGATGAAGTGCAAGCCAAATGTGTTTCCTTTTTAGTTGCAGGAATTCCCGTGCTATTATGGCACCCATAATATTCATATCTAATGATTCAGACAAGCATCCATGAGCTAAGTGTTGTGGTATGTACATGCTACAATGCACATGCTACAAATACAGAATTCAGTGAAGCACTAATAGGCTCCCAGTCTCAAGTTCCAGAGGTACCACATGGGCAATATTGACAGGATTACCCCCCACCTGTAGTTGAATATGATGGAAGATGGAGGGGTTCCCCTATACCCTGCTGGTACTCTGGAGGCATGTTTCTGCCTCTTTGGGCTACCAGAACTAGTGAACAAAAGAATGCATGTGTGTACATCATAGACTGGAAATCTCTAGTGAGTCTCTTATCACTCTGACCATCCAATATTGCATCAACAGTAATTTATTGAATTTTCCTCTCTTTCTGTTCTTGAACACTTTCCATATGATTCAAACTCAGTGCTTTATCAGCCTAGCATTTCTCTTTTTCAATCCAGAGCTCCCCATCCTATAAAAGAATATTCTGTCTCAGAGACATTTTGAAGTGAGCTTCTCAGAAAAATAGTTTTTCAACAGCCAGTTGTAACAGGAACCAATACTATTGATTGGGTTATTCCTAAATGCATTAGAATCCCCAGCACATTCAAAAGGTAATGCTTTGTTTTCTTCCTTGATCAGGACCATGTCTTGACATTCATATCCAGTAGGAAGCCAAGTACCTTTGTGTTAACTATCAATGATACTCCCCCAAGAATAACCTGGAGAATCTAACAAAACAAAACCTGCTATATCATCAGAAATCCCATCCTTTAGGGCTCAGGAATATGTATGCCCATGTTCCTCTTTAGATAGAACAATTACTAGATCTAAGACTCTACTGAACTGAGCAGAGCCAACACTGTACATAATTGTGGGTGGAGGAACAAGGACAAAGGAATTGGGTGATCCATAATATTTGTATTTGTTATGAAGAAATTGCATTTCCTTCCATAATAACAGTGCTCCTTTATTAGAAGTCTTTAGCATTACTTAGCTACTCATTATTTAAACAAATCTCAAGAACAAAATTGAGTCCAAATATTAGAACAAATCAATCTTTTACAATCAATACAATATTTCTCTACTCTTGCTTCAAGTGACCACAAAAAAGAATCAACTGGAATATAAATGCAGCTACAATTTCAATAGATATTTTATTGGATTTTTTCTTGTCATATTTAGTATTTGGGGATTCCTTATTTTGTCCAATGTCTTCCATTTCTTTGTTTCCTACTGCCATAACTGGAGCCTATTTGAGGATATAATTTTAGATTTTTCTAGCCCTTGCCTAGTTCTCATCCCCTACCGATAAGAAGCTATAAAACAGTATAATTAACTCCAGCTGCCCCATCTTCACTTCTGACTCTAGGAGCTGAGCAAGCCGACTCTGCAGGGTGTGGACTGAAGTGGGTGGAAGAATGTCTGGCTCCAGCCCAGCTATGGTGTGCCACTCCTAAATTGCAATCCTCCCCCATTATACAATACTTAAGTTCTGCAAGCATGTTTACACAGCTGGAACTGTGCAGACCCTGAAAATCATGCAAAGCACAGACTAAGACTGCTCCTTGCTTCATTCTGAATTTAATCCTATTTATCTAAAGAAGAACAAATGAATGCATCAAATTCCCAATGTTGGGGTAATGGCTGCTGGGAAAGAGAATGAATGCTCCCCTTCTGAACAGAATGTTCATTGTCATGATTGCAGCAACCCACAGGTGTGAATCATTCTGTCTACTAGTAAGTAAGCAGCAGTCAATAAAAGTTCAGTCCAAAAGGAAAAAAGTAGTAACAGAAAACACAACCATCCACCTCAGAAAACAATTCATTGTATCACCACATTAAAAAACAAAACAAAACAAAACAAAAAAAACCTACTTATAGTGAAGAGACTAGTGCTACCTGAGTGAAGCATGGTTTCTAACCATACTTGCCTTGAGAGTGTGGGTGAGTCTGCTCTCCCCACCATGGACGCCCCCCCTCCACCCGCCCTGCTGACCCTGAGTCTGTCCTATTCATGCTCACCAACACCAAAGAGAGCCTCCCTCCCCCACACACATACATAGCTCCCTCAGCTCTGAAGGTAGAGAAAAGATAGAGTGTAAGCTTGGTCCTAAGCATTTGGCAAATATCCCTACTGATGACTTAAAACTACAGGGGCTGGTGAAGAAAGTTTTTAATACTGCTAAGTTTTGAGGTGCAGAAAAGCAAAGGCAAACCTTTCTGCTGTAGCACTGTGTCCAAAGGCTAACTTCTCTCCAGAAAGAATGAGATATGAGCCAGATCTACTGGAGCAACTCAAGACTTCATGTGTTCCTTGCCAAAGGGAAGCTTACTACCCAGCAGCACATCTGAAGTTAGCTCTTCTGAGTGAAGTGTACATGTGAAAAAGGTACCATCCTTCTCCCAGAGGCAGTGCAGCAAAGAGTCTAAGACTATGGGGTCTGGAGCGAGACTAACCTTAGAGTCCCAGATCTGAGACTTAATAGCCCTATCCTATAGAAGCTACTTAAAGTTACTCTGTGTGCTTTTTTTCTATTCCGTAAGTCAGGACTAATAGCACTGATGTTCATAAGGAATTGTTGGAATGATTAAAAGAGAAAATGCATGTAAGCTGAGCTACACAGTGCCTGGCACTAAGGAAAAATTCAATACATGTTAGATAGGTATTATTATCCATCAAGCAGCTCTAACTCTCTGGGATAAATGGAGTCCAAGCTAGCCTTATCATTTGACCATGTAGCCAACAATTGGTGGGATATAAGGGAACTGATGCTGGGAAAAAGACCGTATCCTAAAGACATCACCCCATCAGGCTGCATTGGTGACCCAAATGCCACCATTAGGTATTCTTTTGGATTATCATCACATTAAGATACAAATACTATTTGGAAAGAAAGAACAGATCATTTTAACAGGTCCCTTGAAATAATTAGGATCTCGGGGAAATGGAACATGGACCAGGTAAGTTTTTATGGGGAAAGTAGGAAACAAGGAAAGACTGGGAATTCAGGGCCCCGACCAGAAAGGTTAATGGTGGCAGAAACTAAGAAAACCCAAAGAGAATATTGAATGCCTGTGCTCCCAAATGGAGAGGAAGGTGCAGGCAGATAGATATAGTGGCACTGTATAAATAATTGTGCCAAGGGCTGGCGCTCACATATACCTTCTGAGAATGTGAGAAATATTCTTTCCCTCTGTGCTTTCCTTTCCTCCTAGGCACAGAGCTAATTCTGGCTCTCTGTTGCAGTAGATCTCATCATTTAAGAAGAAAAAAAAAAACCCTACACATGCAGAATGCATTCCAATTTTAAAAATAGACCTCAGAAAGGAAATATTGACAAGAAGCCTAATATGCTAAGTATATGGAATTAAATTGAATGAGGCGTTTGGGGTGGGGAAGCAAAAACGGGCTGCACCACACACATTTGGAACAGCACTACTAAACCCACAATGCTTTTGATTGATTAACAGGGAGCATAATGTGAGAGGGGAATTGGAGTGGAGTGGAGAAGTTGACTTGATATCTTAAGTGTAAGGGACACATATGATAAAAGGAAATCCCAACAATTAACAATGGATATGAAATCATAAAATTAAAGGCTGGAGGAGCAGATGAAGTCAAAGTACATGAGGAAAACCAGCAATCACTTTCTTAAATACTGGTACATAAGACTCAAATGGAACAGGCAAAAGGGCTTTTCAGAAACTGAAGTGGAGATCCTGTGACAAATGAGGGCTATTTGATTCAGGAACAAAATAGACTGAGGATCTTCTTATCTTCTATTTCTCCAGCAAAACCACATCAGGGACACCAGGCTAGGTTCTCTTCGTAGATCAGCATCTCAAAAGGCTGAACAATGAAATCACTTGAGATAATGAGATAAATGGAGCTCTGAAAGATTGATAAATCCTCCACTTCATATGAATTAAGTCCCCAGAAGACTAAAAGGCACTAAAGGCAAATTGGAACAATTCTGGCCATGGGATTTGGTAGTTCCATCACACAGGAAATGGGCTAGTAGTCCTGAACTAATGGCCAGCTAAAAAATCAAAGGAAAGAGCTAATCATTCCATTTTGGGAAAGACAGAGGCAGTTGCCAAAGTATCAGAGGAGGAACAGCTGTGTTCTTCACTTAGGGGAAAGACCTCATTAAGTTGAAAATTGCTAACTATTCAGAAATGGATGATTCAGTAAGGGAGAAGGAAGATGAGAATATGAATTTGGTGTAAAGGAAAAGAGGACCATTTCCACGAAAATACACACACTTGAAAGCAGAGTTAAGCTAAACATGTGCAAACAAAAGCCTAAGAGAAGGAAGGAGCTCAGAATGTTTAACAAAAGCCAACATCACCAGTGTCTCATCCTCATTCCACTTGCCACAACAGAAGGATTATTACAGCCCAAAGCCCCAGGAGTAAGAGTCAGATTTCCCACCTTGCCTTGGTCTTTAGAAATACACAGGAAAATCCAGCCAAAATGCCATCCACTTTCCAAACAATCTTTCCATAGTAAATATACAACAAACAGTAATAGAGTATTACCAATAATAAGCACCTATAAGTCATTCCAAGTCCAAACTCTTCATTTACAGATGAAAAAAATTGGAACCCAAAGAGAGGAAGCAAGTTGCTTGAGATCACACAGAGTTAGTGGCAGTTCCAGGACCTGAATCCAAATGCCTGAATCAGGGCTTTTCCCCTTTCCTATGCAATAAAAACCCCAATTAAAAGAAAAAGGCAATAAGAAACACCTCGATAACTATTGGGATGTTAGGAGTAATAACAATGTGTTTAAACAATGTGGAAAATCGTTTTTGGATCATTTTTGAGAAATGACAATCACCAAAATGCCCATATAGTACCACAAAGAACTAATTGATCTTGAGTGACTGGGCCTTAGCACACTTGCAGTCCAATAAGCCAAAAAGAATAGAGCCATCTGATAAAACTTTTGAAAACATCCTATCTAAAACAGCCCAGATCAGCGGAAATGACAAGAGGAAAAGAAGCTAAAAACTTGCATTTCATCAGGCATTTTTTTTGAAAGAAAAAGTTCTTTTTTTTTTTTTTTTTACTTTTTTCTCCCCATAAGTGATTGGCATACAGGTGGTATTTGGTTACATAAGTAAGTTCTTTAGTGGTTATTTGTGAGATTTTGGTGCACCCATTACCCGAGCAGTACACACTGCACCCTATTTGTAGTCTTATATCAATCACCCCCCACTTCCACCCATCCCCCACAAGACCCCAAAGTCCACTGTATCATTCTTATACCTTTGCATCCTCACAGCTTAGCTCCCACATATCAGTGAGAACATACAATGTTTGGTTTTCCATTCCTGAGTTACTTCACTTAGAATAATAGTCTCTAATCTCATCCGGGTTGCTGCAAATGCTGTTAATTCATTCATTTTTACTGCTGAGTAGTATTCCATCATATAAATATACTATAGCTTCCTTGATGGGCATTTGGGTTGGTTCCATGATTTTGCAATTGTGAACTGTGCTGCTATAAACATGTGTGTGCAAGTATCTTTTACATATAATGACTTCTTTTCCTCTGGGTGGATACCCAGTAGTGGGATTGCTAGATCAAATGATAGTTCTCCTTTAAATCTTTAAGGAATTTCCACACTGTTTTCCATAGTGGTTGTACTAGTTTACATTTCCACCAGCAGTGTGGAAGTGTTCCCTGTTCACCGCATCCATGCCAACATCTACTGTTTTCTGATTTTTTATTATGGCCATTCTTGCAGGAGTAAGGTGGTATCACACTGTGGTTTTCATTTGCATTTCCCTGATCATTAGTGATGTTGAGCATTTTTTCATATGTTTGTTGGCCATTTGTATATCTTCTTTTGAGAATTGTCTATTCATGTCCTTAGCCCACTTTTTGATGGGATCGTTTTGTTTTTTTCTCATTGATTTGTTTGAGTTCGTTGTAGATTCTGGACATTAGTCCCTTGTCAGATGTATAGATTGTGAAGATTTTCTCCCACTCTATGAGTTGTCTGTCTACTCTGCTGACTGTTTCTTTTGCCATGCAAAAGCTCTTTAGTTTAATTAAGTCCCACCTATTTATCTTTGTTTGTATTGCATTTGTTTTTGGGTTCTTGGTATTGAAATCCTTGCCTAAGCCAATGTCTAGAAGGGTTTTTCCAATGTTATCTTTTGGAATTTTTACAGTTTTAGGTCTTAGATTTAAGTCCTTGATCTATTTTGAGTTAATTTTTGTATAAGGTGAGAGATGAGGATCCAGTTTCATTCTCCTACACGTAGCTAGCCAATTATCCCACTGCCATTTTTTGAAAAGGGTGTCCTTCCCCAACTTTATGTTTTTGTTTGCTTTGTTGAAGATAAGTTGACTGTAAGTATTTGGCTTTATTTCTGGGTTCTCTATTCTGTTCCATTGATCTATGTGCCTATTTTTATACCAGTATCATGCTGTTTTGGTGACTATGGCCTTATAGTATAGTTTGAAATCAGGTAGTGTGATGCCTCCAGATTTGTTCTTTTTGCTTAGTCTTGCTTTGGCTATGCAGGCTCTTTTTCGGTTTCGTATGAATTTTAGTATTGTTTTTTCTAATTCTGTGAAGAATGATGGTGATATTTTGATGAGGACTGCATTGAATTTGTAGATTGCTTTTGGCAGTATGGTCATTTTCACAATATTGATTCTACTCATCCCTGAGCATGGGATGTATTTCCATTTGTTAGTGTCTATGATTTCTTTCAGCAGTGTTTTGTAGTTTTCCTCATAGAGGTGTTTTGCCTCCTTGGTTAGGTATATTCCTAAGTTTTTTTGTTTGTTTGTTTGTTTGTTTGTTTGTTTGCAGCTATTGTAAAAGGGGTTGAGTTCTTGATTTGATTCTCAACTTGGTTGCTGTTGCTGTATAGAAGAGCTACTGATTTGTGTAAATTAATCTTGTATCTGGAAACTTTGCTGAATTGAAAGAAAAGGTTCTTAAATATCAACATGAGCAAGAAATCAGCAAGGCTGGAGGGAAGGAAACTTGAAGACTCAAGCTGTTACTCAATTGAAGTGTTTTGGTCAACAGAATTACCAGTGACACAGAAAACACAGCAGGCCAACTCAAAGAGTAAAATGTAAAACACACACTGAGAAGTCAATATCTATACAGGTGCCAATTCTGTAGACATACCTGGGTACTATCAAACATGCTTCTGAGCTAGTTAGGCACACCAGTGATTTGCTTCCATCTCATAATAATACTTCTGACTCCCTGATCTTTCTGGCTTTACTGCTATAATCTGCTGCTGTTTCCCTAATCAACATCTCTTCCAAACTCGAGGCAGTAACCGTTCCATAACAGGAATTAAAACTTCCTGTCAGTCTAATAGCCTTTGAGATTTCAAATGGAAAAGCAGAACAATGCCCTGGAGTCACATAATATATCCAGGAAACACAAACTCTCTTCTGATACTTGCACTGCTTTACAATAGATCATTTCACCTCTGGAATCTGTAAAATAAGGTAGATAAGAACTGCCCTGGGGATCAAACATTGGTAGATGGCATCTGTTGTTTGGTAATGTTCAGAGAAATAAATTGATCAGCACTTATTCATTGAGGGTCTTCCTCACTCATGGTAGTATACTGTGAATTGTGTGGAAGGAGAGAAAAAATAGTAAAGAAGGTAACTTTGCCAAATAAAAATAAGCCATAAAAATCTTTAGAAGGGAAGACTGAACCACTACAACCAAAAAAACAAAAATTCTCATTCAGTGTCATTAAAAATTATTTCTATTCTCTGTAAAAACACAGTGATGAATGAGAAATTGCCTAGAGGGTAAAAGGATAGAATTAGGCCAAGCAGAAAGGGGGGAGGGTTGGAGAAAGAACTAAATAAGAAGCATCAAGGAAAAAAGTGTGTGTGACGAGAGAGGAGGAAGAAGACAGACAGAGGAGGAAGACAGAGGAAAGGAGTTTATATAGTAAAGTTAGCAGTTTACAACTGGCTCCAACGATGAAAGGACATCAGATTTGCCTTACAGTGTTAAGAGTTTAAGAAGAACAGACCAACTGTGAAAGGTGTGACATGATGGCCAAGGAGAAGGAATCTTCTTAAACTTTAAGAAAAATGGAGACAGTTATCAACTAGAAATAGCCACCTTGCTTAGGAAAGGAGGAACAACCAGACAATTAAGTATGCTGAAGAGTTACTTAGTCCCTAACACTAGAAGTTACAAGCCCCTCACTTGGTCGACCTTCACTTAGTTTTTAACAATAATTTTTTCTGAGCTAGGCAAGTGACCTGCTACTTGTTTGATTTTCATCCCATGCTTCATGGCATTGCCACTGAACAGCATCCAAAGAAGGAATGCCAAAGGGAGGAAATTAAGATGAAAGAGCAACTACCCCTCAAAGCAAGCACACCATACCATCTGTTAATTTGAGTGTGGCACCCATTACAGATCCATTGGCAAATGGCTGTGTGCTCAGGAATCTGAAAAGGTTGTACTCAGAACCCAAAATCAGAATAAAAGAAGCTCAGAAGTTGAAGGGTCTTAAAAATTATCAACTTTCTCATTTTACATTTTTAAAAAATAGGAAAAAAGCAAATTAACATGATATAAACTCTGTACATGGGTATTAAAGAACGCCAGGTAAAGAAGAGATCAGGACAAACTGTTAGTCAAAAGAGGCTGCTTTCTGGGACTTAAATTTTGCTTGTAATTTTAAAGACAGAAAGAGATGTAGATAAACAAAGAGGGGAGACAGGAACTCAGGGAGAATGTTTCATCAGCATCACCTTGCCGCTACTCTTTTTAAGTGCCTACTGTGGAACAGACACTGTACTAAGTGTTTTACATGCATTGTCTCATTTAATCCTTACAACCACCCTACAAGGCAGGTACTACCAGTATCCTCCATTCTGCAGATGAGAAATCCAAAGACTGGACTGGACAAGTAACTTGTTTATAGGCTATGAATCTGTGGAATATGATGAACACATAAAGTTCCCAATTCTCAGGTCAGGTCAACAGGCCAAGGAAGAGAAGGGCACAAAAAAAAACAAAAGCAAAAACAAAAAAAACAGCAAAACACCTAGCCATCCGATTCACAATTATATTGTACTAAGAAAAAATACTATATATATGTATACATATACACACACATATATACACATACACATACATATATATACATACATACATATACATATATATAGAGAGAGAGACACACTTTGATTATTGGTCTTATCAACGTTAATGCAACATTGCTCATCATTCCACCTGTAAATATACGAATTGAGACTTTGAGAGGTTAGTGACTTATCCAAGTCTCTACAACGAACAAACAAAAGAATGAAAACTACAATTCTCATTTCCCAGTAGGTCACATGGCATTAAAGTATTTTAGGGACTATGATGATCTTAGCATTTTCTGTACAGCACGTGGATTTAGATTTTGGGGAAGCCCAAATGTATGCAATTCCAGTTACATTGTTCATGGAATGTTCAAACTATAAAAGAAAGTTTATTTTCACAATGAATCTGCCTTTTTCAAAAACACAGTGCTTGCCTCTGTGTTTTGTTTTTTCATATCCCTAATTCCACACAGTTCTATGTGTGTACATGTCTCCCCGAGCCCTGCTTTCCCAATAGGATGTTGACAAACACAAACATGTCACGAGGTCCCTTACAAGCAAAAATACTTTATGCAACAGAACTGTAGGTTGCTATACTCAACACCATATTATCAGCGAAGGTGGGCCACCTGGCTTACATTAATATAAGACAAACAGCTCTAAGCAAGGCAAGGGTAAAAAATATTTTTTCATTTATCAACTGTGTGTCTGAGTGGCTCTCTCCTGGGAGTTACAGAGAGAGAATTTTATAAAGGGCTTTGGTTGAGATTTTTTTTCTATCATTAACAAATTCATTTTTCCACTACAAAATGAGGCCAAAATCCAAAGGCACATAAATTCCCATCATTTCTCAGATGACATGCTCCCTATGGACCTGCTGGAAGCTCATTCATATGGCAAGGAGATATGACCTTTCAGGTAGAGCTGAGCATTTTTCAGTCCGTTGTTAGAAAAAAAGAATAGAAGGGATTCTTTGCAGCGTGGCTTTTTTAGAAAAAAAAAAAACTAAAAATGAAAAATGCATCTCCTCATTTATTTTTTAATGAAAGTCTGGGCATGCAGTGGGAGAGAAAATAAAGGAATCAAAATGATGTCTACCACCCATTAGCCATTTAAGAACCATGAAGCGAGAGAGGGAGAGCAGGGAAGAGCAGCAGGGATTCTGGGGTTGGGGTATGCGGCTTTTGATACAGGGCAGGCAAAGTGGAGTCAATGCCTCCAGAGAAGAACCAGGGTTTCTCTTACCTCACAGTAAGTGCTCAAGAATATGTATATTTTGCAATGTAAATGAACACAACCTCTTTTCAAACCTTTGGCAGACATCTTATAATTTCTCAGAGTCTGGGCTGATTCAGAAAAATGATTTGATAGTAAAGGCAGCTTTCCAGCATCCAGACATTTCACAGTGAGTAAATCAAATTACTTTCTTTGGACACCAATAGCTCCGGCAAACTCATGAGGTTGTGACTCCTTGGCACCCCATTTCTATGCATTTATCCCCTCTGACTCTCCCCTCTGAGACTTTTAAAGTTCAATATTCTAGAAACTATATTCTTCCCTCCACCACTCCTCTCAAATAATAAGCTTAGAAACAATCTAATAGCAACTATTTACAACTTAGTGTGAATTTGAATAAATGCCTTTTCTCTCCCCATGGACTGCTTGAAGTGTGAACAGTAATTGTAAAATGAAATGCCTCACTTTCTGTTAAAGGGATCACAGATAGCAAACAGATGGGGGGCTTTGGGTGGTAGGGTACCTGAAATGCTATAAAGTGGCCATTTCACTGACTCAGTCCCCACAATAACACTTGCTATGTTTTGGGAACTTGCTATATTCCAGGAAGTACTTACCTGGATCTTCTCACAACATTCTGATAGGTAATTTCTATCATTACTCCCATTTTGCAGTTGTGAAAATTGAGGATTCAAACAAATAAGGTCAATAGCTATTAAGTGGCAAAGATAAGCATGAAACTTAAATCTGTCTTATTTCAAAGTCTGTACTCTTAGCCACTATGATGTTCTGCCTACCTTTGTATTTACAGGCAGACTAATGATGTCAATCTTGAATATAATGGAGTAGAGTGGAAATAGTTGTACTGATTCATTAGGACTGGCTCATATTAGTTGGAGCCTGAATTGATTGGACACTATCTGTCTGGAAGATTCCAATGATAATTAGAATTATTAGGTTTATCAATGTACTATCTATTAGCTAGATAGTAGATGTAAAAGGAAATCTGGATTATAGCCCTTATGTCCCTGCCAATCTCAGTTTCAACCATAGATATTTTTATCTTATTTCATTCTCTCTTATCACCTCATTCTAATTTTTCTGAACCTTTCCCCATTAGCCAAGATTTTGATTTTGATCCTCAGTATAGATGGCTGTCATTTCTCTATTGACCATTTGGAATTCTATGCTTGTCTCTCCCTTTCAGTGTTGCTGTAAGGGATAAACGATATATTGTAACATGAGTTCCATATCACAATGATTTCAGGGACTTTTTAAGACTTTAAACATTCCATATTGATGACAGTGAAAGCTTAAGATACCAAAGGGGCCCCAGGTAACGCTGCAAGAAGAATATTGGATTCTGTGCCTGCATTTCTGGTATGAATATTTTAATTTCTAAAGGATCCTAGATGACTAATATTTGGCTTATGGAAGAAGTACCTCTTTGCTAAATCAAATAAAACAATGTCCAGCTCTGCAGATCTCACTTATTTAATAGACAGCCAATTCCTCATCTAGAGATTCTGTCCCCTAGGATCATGTAAGTCATTTGTGCTAGGTAATTTTTATTTTAAATAAATGAGAGAAATGAGGCACTAAAAGGTGCTATAGACAGGTAAACAAAAGCACAGGATGAACACATGGGTCCAACATGCTTAGAACACTTATCTCATAATGCTCTTGTTCTGGGTGTAAAAAATATGAAAGAGGAAATGAGATGGGGGACTAGAGCAGGAAGGCATGCTGCTCCTCCATCTTCATCATGCAAATATAATAGTTTGAATGTTGAGTGGACCCATTTGATAACTTATTTGGAGCTAAACAGCATGTCAACTTAGAAGACTTTTCCTTCTCCCAAGAGTACAAAGCTCATTCCTTGGCTCATCATCCCCCAGAAAGGAAGCAAAGCACACATCTAACCCCCTCAGGCAATCAAAACAAATTCACACCAAAGGAGGAGGCAGACAGGCAGTCTGGCAGACAGGGCTACAGCGTGGGAATGGGTACTTTCAGACAGTCGAAACATAACGGTGGTAGAAACATCTGCCGCCTACTTCAGTACCACCGGAATCTGGAGAGTATTATAAATTATACCAACTACAGAACCAACTTTTCCTGGCATTTTAATTACCAAAACATTACAGATTAATTATCCAAACTTTACTTAAATGGCAAGTCAGTCATTTTCCTTCATGAGGGAAAAGGCCATACGAACAGGAGCCTTAAAGTGAATTGTGTTTCTTTGAAAATTGTATTTTAAACCGAAGATCTAGAGCAGATAGTTTTATGGGTCTCTAATTAGCGTCACAAAGGAAACACCAAAAGGTTAATAAGAGATGGTTAGTTGGAATGGTGGTTTCCTGGTGCCAGCTCCAGCCGCTCAGTCTGTTTGCAGACTCATTAGCTGCAGATTGATTATCAGCTGAATTCAGCAAGTGCTCACTTGCTGTTTTAGCAGAAGGCTAGTGTGATTTGATACACCTACCCTCCAGCTAACCAGGGTCCAACAATAAGGTAATACTTTCTACAGTCAAGAAAAGAAGGTTTTCTTTGACTTCAACTTCAGTTGACATCAATTATAAATCTGAAAGTGTTTGATGAAGCTGATGGAGGCATAATGAAACCTTCTAAATTGACAGTTGGCACAAACAAAGGTCTGGCTCTAGGTCGTTAAAATCCACTTGTGCATAGACACTGTATTTCCGAATTCTCATTTTGTCACTAAGCAAAACCATCCACTGAAGAAAACTCAAACTTAATAGAGTACTCACAGATAGTCACTAAACTTCTAAAATGTACAAACAGTGTGATGAGGATTGAGTCAAGCAAAAGAATTTCAACTTTAGGCTTCACTCTGGACTGTGCTATAGATTTGTGTTCTGACATTAATAGAGTGTTTAAAATTTTGGTGCATTTGTTTTTCTTCTAAAAAAATGGAACAGATATTTATACACAGCATGTCTCCGGAATGCAATGGCTACTTGAATTAAAAGAACTAAAATTTGACAGGGCGTGGTGGCTCACGCCTGTAATTCTAGCACTTGGGGAGGTCGAGGTGGGCAGATCACGAGGTCAGGAGCTCAAGATCAGCCTGGCCAACACAGTAAAACTCTGTCCCTACTAAAAATACAAAAAAAATTAGCCGGGCATGGTGGCGGGCACCTGTAGTCCCAGCTACTTGGGAGGCTGAGGGAGGAGAATCTCTTGAACCCAGGAGGCGGAGGCTGCAGTGAGCTGAGATCACACCACTGCACTCCAGCCTGGGCAACACAGGGAGACGCTGTCTAAAACAAACAAACAAAAAAAGAACTAAAATTTCTGGCTAGTGATGGTAATAATAAGAGTTCCACAAATTTAAAACAGTTCACGTTTGCATATGAATGATGGTTCAGCGTCAACATTTGACTTGCTTTGGTTTATCAACAGTGTGCAACCTGACTCTTACAAGCTGGAAGCATTTTTTTTTTCAATAAGCTGATTTTTAAATTAAATTAAAGTCAAAACAATTCTTTTGCTTCACCTCCCAGATTAGAGCAACTGACAGCCTCATTAATGATTAAAAACAGCAGGTGGTGATGCCTTGGAACAGTTTGACCAGCCTAAATATCTTGAAACATACATCATTCCTCTTTTCCTTCTTTTCCATGTATTAATAGAACTAAATATTCTATTGTTTACACAGGTTGGAAACTCTACAGAGGCCGAAAGAGGAGGAAAGAAAGCAGGTTGTCAAACATTTATTATTATGCAAGAAAAGGAGAGAATATATGAGCTTAGAGATGGAAAGGCAACCACAGAAATTGGAAAATATATCTCTGGCATTGGACTTGGACTTGCAAACTCATGACTTGGAAGCTGCCTTGCTGCAATGAACTAAGAGTACCAAGTTTCTCCAAATTATTAGAGTACTGTGTGTCTACAGATTTCCACTTAAAAAGGAAGCAATATTATAAGTTATATTTTTATTCAAAGCAGATTACATTTGCAGTCCTGCATTACTTAAGAGTCTAGGGACTAGACCATAAAATTTAGAAAGACCCTAAGGCTTAGCTTACTAGGGACAGAGGAAGATAAACTTGCTTTTAGAGTTCTAAAATTCTAGAGCTCTTTAGCCAGATTGAATATTTTCCTGTTAAACTAAGGCAGTAACCTAAAGAGTCTTATTTGCCATTGAAATTAATATTACTAAGGTTAAAAAGAACTAAACTAATGATAAAACAGGGTTGTCTGTTATTTCAAATTTAATAGTTTGAATTTTTGTTGTCTAAACTGTCGTGAAGGATAATGAAGTACAACTATTGTTTCTGATGACTAGAGACACTCAAAAGAAAAAATTATTTGTCATGAGGCCACCTCAATGTAACAAAACTTTGAGTAACTTCAGGCACAAAGAGTTCATTTTCTGATCAATTCTTTTGGCCCCTTCCAGATTCACTGCCTTTCAAATCACCTCTTCTACACACCATCCTACACACACTTCCAACCACACATTAGATCTCTGAATGGCACATTTTTAAGTGAAGTCCAGTGTTTACTACAAAACCTAAAATCCTACAGCACCCTTCTGACATAGACACCTGCACACACACACTTACAGTCCCAAAGGATTTGTTCCAAAACAACTCTGGAGACTGATATTTCATGATAATCTCTTTAGCGCAAACTATGAGAACTGCTTTATATTCTCTCTACATGGCAGAATGATTGGTTTACAGGGTTCCATTTTGTCCAGTTGCAAAAGAGTCTGTTTTGTCTATCCACTGTGAGCTTTACAAGTCCATCTAAGACCTAAGCCTAGATTATGTGAGATCTTTGAAAATATCCCCAGAAGAAGAACCTGTGTGTGATCCCCTAAAAAGCAACTTTTCTGATGTTCCTAAAAAGGGAAGCTCAAACCTTTTCTAATTTGGTGCTTGATGATTGATATGGTTTAGCTCTGTGACCCCACCCAAATCTCATCTCGAACTGTAATCCCCATGTGTTGAGGAAGGGACCTGTAATCCCCACCTGTTAAGGGAGGGAGGTGATTGGATCATGGGGACAGTTTCCCCTGTGCTGTTCTGATGATGGTGAGTGAGTTCTCACAGGAGCTGATGGTTTTAAAGTACAGCACTTCCTCATTCCCGCATTCACTCTCTCTCCTGTCACTTTATGAAGAAGGTACCTGCTTCCCCTTCTGCCATGACTGTAAGTTTCCTGAGGCCTCCCCAGCCATGCAGAATAGTGAGTCAATTAAACCTCTTTCCTTTATAAATTACCCAGTTTCAGTCATTTCTTTATAGCAGTGTGAGAATGGAGTAACACAACGATTTTTCTAGGCTGGAGTTTTACTGGGGATGAGCCTTACAGAAAGAGAAATGAAAAAAGACTTTCTTGTCAAAAAGCCACATTTCCAAAGTGGATGTATCAATTAAGCTTTCCTTGATGCAAAGTATACAGGGCACTGAGCCATCTGATACTAACAAGAGACCAAAAATACCTTGGGCAAGTCCTGACCCTGGATGACAAAAAGCATCTATCATAAAAGAGGAAAGCCATCTCACAACTGTTTTGTCCACACAATAAATAAATGACACAAAATTTTGGTATTGTTGAAATTGCTTTTAAAACTATGGGGCCAGGGCATCAGAGAAATGCAAATCAAAACCACAATGAGATAGTATCTCACACCAGTTAGAATGGCTATCATTAAAAAGTCAGGAAACAACAGGTGCTGAAGAGGATGTGGAGAAATAGGAACACTTTTACACTGTTGATGGGACTGTAAACTAGTTCAACCATTGTGGAAGACAGTGTGGCGATTCCTCAAGGATCTAGAACTAGAAATACCATTTGATCCAGCCATCCCATTACTGGGTATATACCCAAAGGATTATAAATCATGCTGCTATAAAGACACATGCACACGTATGTTTACTGCAGCACTATTCACAATAGCAAAGACTTGGAACCAACCCAAATGTCCATCAATGATAGACTGGATTAAGAAAATGTGGCACATATACGCCATGGAATACTATGCAGCCATTAAAAGGGATGAGTTCGTGTCCTTTGTAGGGACATGGATGAAGCTGGAAACCATCATTCTCAGCAAACTATCGGAAGGACAGAAAACCAAACACCACATGTTCTCACTCATAGGTGGGAATTGAACAATGAGAACACTCGGACACAGGAAGCAGAACATCACACACCAGGGCCTGTTGTGGGGTGGGGGTAGGAGGGAGGGATAGCAGTAAGAGATATAACTAATGTAAATGACGAGTTAATGGGTGCAGCACACCAACATGGCACATGTGTACATATGTAACAAACCTGCATGTTGTGCACATGTACCCTAGAACTTAAAGTATTAAAAAAAAAAAAAAAAAAAAACCTATGGGGCCAGGGGTGGTGGCTCACATCTGTAATCCCAGAACTTTGAGAGGCCGAGGCGGGCGGATCACCTGAGGTCAGGAGTTCGAGACCAGCCTGGCCAATGTGATGAAACCCCGTCTCTACTAAAAGTACAAAAATTAGCTGGGCATGGTGGCACAGGCCTGTAATCCCAGCTACTCAGGAGGCTGAGGCAGGAGAATAGCTTGAACCTGGGAGGCAGAGGTTGCAGTGAGCCAAGATCATGCCATTGTACTCCAGCCTGGAGCAAAACTCTGTCTCAAAGAAAAAAAAAATCTTGATTCCAGTCCCTTAAACTGGCTATGAATGGACTTAATTCCCCACATTTATTTCATAACAAAAGGATTAAAAGGAAAATAAACAGAAAAAAATACAAATATTCAAAATCCATGTTTAGACTTATCATTTCCCATCCTGATAGAGTTTATGGCTCTTAACCATCTTATGACAGGACAGAAATAATGTTAGGCTGGGAGCGATGGCTCATGCCTGTAATCTTAGCACTTTGGGAGGCCGAAGCAGGAGGACTGCTTGAGCCCAGGGGCTCAAGATCAGCCTGGGAAACATGGCAAAATCCTGTTTCTACCAAAATAAATTAGCCAAGCATGCACCTATGGTCCCAGCTACTCGGAAGGTTGAGGTGGGAGGATCGCCTGAGCCCAGGAGGTCGAGGCTGCAGTGAGCTGTGATCGCACCACTGCAGTCCAGCCTGGGTGACAGAGTGAGATCGATCTCAAAAAAAAGAAAAGAAAAGAAGAAGAGAGGGAGGGGAAGGGAAGGGAAAGGAAAAAAGAGAGAGAGAGAGAGGAAGGAAGGAAGGGAGGGAGGGAGGGAAGCAGGGCGGTGGGGGGAGAGAGAGAGAGAGAGAGAAAGAAAGTCCGTCCCACAAACCAACTTGATTTGTCTCTCATCTATAACCCTATTGGCAGTGTCCCTACTTTTCATGGCCTACAGAAGTTGATTTTTTATGAAGCAACTGGAAAACATTCACCTAGCAAATCACCCAAATAGAGCATAATTTTATCTAGCATACAGTGCTGGGGCCTGGCTTCCACTATTCCTCCAAACAGATCCCATTACACCAAAGGGTCCTTTTAAATGCATTTTGGTTTCCAGCTCAAAAAATCTTAATTATTTTCTTCACCGATCCTATGTAGTCTATTCCATACTGGACCATTTTTGTTACTGGGCCATAAACTACTGGAGAATGAAATTCTTAATTGTTCATTGGGCTCCCTTTACATATCCTGCATCCTCTATGTTTTCAAAATGCTTAGAAATGTTGAAATTCTTAATGTCAACTAATCAAGAACAGCTTTGGCATTTATTTTTTGATGAGTAATGAATTCCTTACCACAGGCAGTTTTCTGTTGTTATTCTTGTTTTCGTTTTGTTTGTTTGTTTGCTTGTTTTGAGACAGAGTCTTGCTGTGTTGCCCAGGCTGGAGTGCAGTAGTACAATCTCGCTCACTGCAACCTCTGCCTCATGGGTTGAAGTGATTCTTGTGCTTCAGCCTCCCAAGCAGCTGGACTTACAGGCACGTGCCACCATGCCCAGCTAGTTTTTGTATTTTTAGCAGAGACAGGGTTTCACCATGTTGGCAAGGCTGGTCTTGAACTCCTGGCCTCAAATGATCCACCTGTCCCAGCATCCCAAAGTGCTGGGATTACAGGCATGAGCCACCATGCCCAGCCCACCACAGGTAATTATTAGTAATAATAAATATTAAAATAACTTTGAATATCAGACAACTAAAAGTTCCAAGTAGATCGGGAAAACACACATGCACGCACACACACTATGTAGAGAGAGAGAAAGAAAAAAAGCATAAATATATATATAGAAAGAAACAATGTATTGCATATTTCAAGATAGCTAAAAAAGAGGATCTTAAAAGCTATTACCACAAAGAAATGATAAATGTTTGAGGCTAGATACACTGTTTTGAAATTCATGTGGTTATTTCTTCCCCAGTTTTGCTCATATAGAGACTTTTAAAAATGTCTTCATCCTCTTGCAAATATATCTAGTGAAATGTTTAGTTACTTGAACCCAGGAATGTGGGTCTAGTGTACACTTCCAGGGCATGATTCCTATAAACCCCAATCTCATATCAGGATTGCATATTTAAGTAAGAATAATGGGATATCCACATCATCAAAAGTGGTTATGCAAAGAAGCAAGGAGGAGCCAGCTCCCAGCCCCCAGCCCCCAGCCCCCAGTAAGCTCAGAGATAACCTGGATAGGAAGAAATTCAAGCCCCGTGATACCTGTGGTGGTGAATCATGCAACAAACCCATGAGCCTTCTGCACTCTCTCACCACTCTACTTGTCAATCACTCTTTTTAGAGACTCTCTGCGGGAACCGCATAACATATATATAACCAATGTGTGTGTGTGTGTGTGTGTGGTAAAAAGCAGTGTGCATGTGTTTTCCCTGAGATAGTATATATATACATATATATATATATATATACATATATATGTGTGTGTGTGTGTGTGTGTGTGTCGGGAAACACAATATGCTGTGACACAATATGTTACATAGATATGCTATAACACAATAGCACAATGCCAAAAGAATACTAGAAAAGAAATTCTGACAACAGGGAGGTTTCCATTAGTGAAGAACAACTTTTTATTCTAGTGATTATTTTTCCAATAAAATGTAAATGTTGCTTTAGAAAAAAATCCAATTATGTGGTACAGCAGATAACTGGTTTTGAAAAAAAAGAAAAAGTTCTACCTGTCACCTCTCTTCCTACCTGCCCAAAAACTGCTGAGACTGAGAGAAAAGATAAAGTTTCTGGGCATCAGAAAAAAAGGGGTACTAGGCATTGAGTGCCACTGACTGCCTCTAAACCAGCAAGGTAAGTAGACATGTCAGACATGTCAGAGATTAAACTTAGCATCCTACAATGACATTAACCAAAGGTGAGTAGGAAATTCAACCTCACAACAGGTGGATTAAAAATATGTCTACCAATGTGATATGGTCCAAATTAGAACATCAAAGGAGAAATATTTCTTGATATTCCCATTGAAAAGAACATCTTGATTATAACAGTCTTTTCGTATTGCTTCTCTTGCTTTACTGGTACAATATTCACAAGATTTTTAATGACCCCAAAATCTATTCTTATAATTTTTTAAAATAGAATTATTCATTTCATCATTGAGCTGGCCTTGCTCACCTCAGTAAATCCCAGATTACCAAAAGCAAAAAGATGACAACTTTTATAGTCAATAACAGCAGTAGTTGAAACACTCAATTGCCAGAGCCAGGCACATAGTGGGCATTCAAAAATATTACTGAGTAATGAGTGAAATATATCTGTCTGTTCATGGTTTATTCCTGCCTAGTATACCAGAGGCAGGATGAAAGCAGCTGGAAGTCACATATATAGAAACACTGTGTACACATTCCTGGGTTCAAGTAATTAAATTTCACTAGGTATATTTGCAAGAGGATGAAGACATTTTTAAAAGTCTCTATATGAGCAAAACTGGGAAAGAAATAACCACATGAATTGCAAAACAGTGTATCTAGCCTCAAAGATGCTAATTCAGGTCCAGGGGGATCTAATCAACCGCTTTGTTCAAGTAAAGATAAAACTTTTTGACAGCAAATGCTATTCTGATAAAATGGAATTTTCAATTACTCTATGAACATCTGGCCCATGCTACCCTATCTGGAGCCCAGCAGCACACTGCTTTGCAATGACACGAAATAGTCTCCATTGAGAACTCCCTATTTTGCCAAGAGACTAATTGAAATGAGTGTTTCAAAATTCAGTGAGGTAAGAGGTGAGTCGGGGGATAGATAAGAAGATAAAAGAAGGGATGTTCAGTCATGGAATCATAATTTA
This sequence comes from Papio anubis, assembly GCF_008728515.1. Lineage (NCBI taxonomy): Eukaryota > Metazoa > Chordata > Mammalia > Primates > Cercopithecidae > Papio > Papio anubis. The sequence continues at coordinate 52,497,267 of NC_044996.1, read as the reverse complement.
TTTAAATGGCTAGAGAAAACAAAATTACACATTGTTGGTAGAGTGTTGAAAGTGTAAACATGTTAATACACCTGTGGTTGACACTAGAATAAGCATAGTAGGCAGCCTACAGAACATTTTCATGGCAAATTTGTAACAGCAGTTGCATTAGGCACAGATCAAGTTCTTCAAATCCATGTTATACAAAGCGAGCATGTTAAATGCTATTCAGGTGATGAAACTAGTAAATAAACAAGTCTACTAAAACTATACTTCCAGAAATAAAGCAATCATTATATTGCACTTGGATGCATGTGATATGAAAAGCAGATAAATCTTACAAAAAAATTCTGTAAGTTGCTTCCATTTGGTATCAGTCAGCATGGAGGGAAACCAATTCAGTGTTGTAGTGAACTCCAAATAGGGTGCATATTAGAGCAATTAGAGTCATCTTTTCATCTGGTGAATTTATAATCAATAATTAAAATCATAAGGAAAGAGGGAATGAGTGTAATTTGAAACAAAATAGCTGAGCTTGGGACTAGTGTACACTTCTAGAGCATGATCCCTATAAACCCCAATCTCATATCAGGATTACAATTTAAGTAAGAATAATGGGATATCCACATCATCAAAAATTGTTATGCAAATAAGCAAGGAGGAGCCAGCCCCCAGCCCCCACTACTCAGCTCAGAGATAACCTGGATAGAAAGAAATTCAAGCCCCGTAATACCTGTAATCATGCAACAAACCCATGAGCCTCTGGCATCTCTCACCACTCTACTTGTCAATCACTCTTTTTAGAGAGTCTCTATAGGAACCGCATGAAGGCAAAATTCTTATCCCCACCAGAGGGTGGTAATTTTACCAGGTAACTCAGACTCCTTCAAGCCAAATAATTCCCTCAGGGACAGAAGGCATCAGTTAAAAAATTTGAGTGTTGACTCCCAAGCTCAGCACCAAAGTGCCTCAAGAACCAAATCAAGTGGTAAAATCTGCCAATGACAACACTTACTTGGTCTCAAGCCACTCAGAGCTATTAAGAGACAGTATTCCAAAAAATGCCATTCTACAATACACCAGTAAAAAGCACAGGATAAAGAATTCTCTATCATCTTCTTTTCGGGGAAGCCATAACAACAAGAGCTGAATAATAAGGACAAACTGAAACGTATTAATTCATGGGCATTGGATAACAAATGAATTTGTAATTCAGTCAGCTGGCAACCAGGAAATTCAACTTAGCCAGTCCATCAACCAACTGACCTCGTCTTAGGCATGTCAAGAGAAACACCAAGATTGACAGTAATCCAGAAAGCAGAAATTCCTGTCATTCTCTCTCATTTCCACCCTCACTGAGCTCACGAATGTGTCTGGTTGGACAATCAAAACACAATCCTTCTGGTGTCTATACATAGTAGGGAGACTATAGCTTATAACAATGTAGTGTATATTTCAAGATAGCTAAAAAAGAGGATCTTAAAAGCTATTACCGCAAAGAAATGATAAATGTTTGAGGTTGCTGGATATACTAACCACCTTCATTTAATTATTATATTATTATATAACATATACATGTATTGAAGCATCACACTGTACCCCACATATATGTAAAATTATGATATGTCAATTATAAACAAAATAATAAGTAAATTTAGACATTTTTAATAATTGAAAAAGAAACACATAATACAAACTTCCTAGTGACTAAAATACCTTGCCATTTGAGTTCAAAAGTCTTCTAAGCCAGGCGCGGTGGCTCACGCCTGTAATCCTAGCACTTTGGGAGGCCAAGGCAGGTGGATCACTTGAGGCCAGAAGTTCGAGACCAGCCTGCCCAACACGGTGAAACCCCGTCTCCACTAAAAATACAAAAATTAGCCAGGAGTGGTAGTACACATCTGTAGTCCCAGCTACTCGGGAAGCTGAGGCAGGAGAATCACTTGAACCCAGGAGGCAGAAGTTGCAGTGAGTAGAGACTGCACAAGTACACTCCAGCCTGGGTAACAGAGTGAGACTCTGTCTCAAAAAAAAAAAAAAAAAAAAAGTCTTCTAGATAGTCTCCTTCCTTTGTTGAATATAATATTCTCCTTCCTTCATTAAATATAGTGATTCTGGGTTCCCACCTCTAGGAATATTCTCAGAGAAGGGTTATTGAAAATTAAGGAATTCGGGCCCTTACTCAGAGTCACAAAGCACCCTTGTCATTCACACCGATCATACTTCTGCTACAATAAAATCTTAAGGATAAATCCCATAGAAACTTTTGGCAGTGTGGAAAAGCACAGGGCCCAGGTGTCTCTTAAAAAGAGGAGCAAATATAGTTTATACCTTTACCCCAAACACAGGCAACACAGTATCAGCTCCTTGAACAACCCATTCCTGCTCAAAGGAAAAATTAACCGATGCACAAAATTATCTTTATTTTGAAAATTCTGAGATTCCCCTTCAATCATGTGTCCACATATGTGCAAGGAAAGATGCAGTACTAATATCCAAATTAGAAAAGTCACAGAGAGAGCTACAGACATGAAATACAAGGTGAGCCAAACTCCCCAAAACAAAGGTGTAAGGCACACTCTTCTTGGATACATTTGGCCCAACTTTGGAGTGGTTCTGGCAGGACTACAAGAAATATCAGGATCAGAGTTAGCCTGACAAATTCACTATATTCTTTACTCTGCTCCAGTGACACCTACACAAACCTCAAGAATAGTTGCTCTGGAACTCCAAGAATTTCAGAACACTTGGGTTTAAGATTCCTATCACAGTGTCAATGAACCAAGGGGATTGGGGACTAGTTTTTTTCTCCTCAAGGAATTCTTGAGATTTTCAGTACAGGTCTCAGTCCAGTGCAGATTCTATTTTCCCATCTCACCTTTCTAAATTGGTAATCCTTTGAAGCAACAATACCATGTTACCCTGGGACAAATCTAACTAAAATGGTTATAAGATGAGGCATGCATGGTGGATCACCCAGTGACTGCCTTTCAACCACTGTACCTTAAGATAAAATGTGATATACTTATTATGCAAATGCAGACTCGAGATAGTAAAATGCTATGAAATATTAATTGTTGGAATTGTTCCTCTTTTTTGAGGTTGCAGTCATCAGTCCAAGTGAACTGGTGATGGAATATGTGTGGCAAGCCTGAAGTTGATTTGGGACACACAAGTATGATCACAGAAAGCTTCAGAAGTAGTAGGATATCACAAGGGAGAGACTGAGGTGTAAACAAGGCCCAAATTCTTTTTGTACCTAAACTTAGGCAATCACACAAGTTGAAAAGAACTCACTCAAGGGTTGCTTCAAGTGGTTTAACCACTGCTGGAATAATAGAAAAAATGAAGATACACACATGCAAATCAAATAGTAAGAAACAAAACGTGAAAGTGTTACCAAAATGACCCAGCAAAAAGTGTGTGTGTGTGTGTATGCATTTGTGTGTGTGTAAAAATCATCATCTTATATGTAGGAGGATCTTGGAGTATTGCCACACATCTCCTTTAGAATATTCTCATTATTGATTATGCCAAGGACACAGATGTAAAGTGAGGTATACAAGGCAAATTGGGTTATGTGGTCACTCTACCTATATGGCGACTGGTGGTCTCTACTTTCAACCCAAATGACTAAGCTGAAATAAAATTTAGGTATGCATTCACAAAAAAGAATACTCTTATTATCCAATCTACACACACACACACATACATAAATACATATATATGTAATACATCCAATTTGTAAGAAACACTCTCTCAGAAAAAACTAGCTGCAGTTCCCTCATACTGTTTTCCTAGAGAAATGTGACAAAAAATTAAAACAGATGTTGTTCTAACCACGCATAAAGTGAAAATCAATTATGACTATTTCCTTTCCTGGAGTCATTTCATTTTAGAGAGCATCTAACTAAAACCCTTTCTTGATATAAATGAAAAAGCACTTCTTTGAAACACACAACTACTAAATGATATATATCAGTTTGCATCCTGTGACATACTGCTAATCCTCTGAGTATTAAATTGCCTCTGTTTCAGTTATATAAGTGTTTAATTTTTTTCATCTTGAGTCATAGTGAGGTTTCCCAGAAAGTGTATTATCTCTGCAGATGTCACCACTCACCAATTAGGGAAGGCAGCAGTGCACAATTCATAGTGACCTCTCTATATAATAGACTTTGACACTTGGGTCTGCTGGGGATGGGATGGATTAGACAATTTAATAGAATCTACAGTGACTAATTGTTTTTCCATGAAAAACATTTTGTTTTGTAGATAGTGCATTTTTTTCCTTTGATTTCCAAAACCAAAACAAAAGCATTTAATGATGTTTACAGTGAAATGAAACAGCTGAAGACCAGCACATAATCACCATATTTTGTTTTCTCATCTTTAAGTCTTTTAGCAGTAGGGCTTCCAGCTGAGCTTGAGTCTAGCTTTTTCTCAAGACATAGCCAAGCATTCTGAAGCTTCACTGAGCCTAACCACCAAGTTGAATTCATATTTCTTAATTGAAAAAGACAGGCTGTTTGCATAGCATGTTAGCATCAGTAAAATATTGAAAATGACATTTGTGCCCAAGTCCATCTAAACATTCTGCCTTAGCTGAACTCTGCTAATGTTTTTATACCCTGGTTTCTGCCTAGCAAAGTTTTAAATAGTGCCTCTTGATAAAGCATGTGTGGCTGAGTTCTGAGTTCACAGAAATAGACTCTTTTTCATACATGAGGATGCTACTCCTGACATGTGCTTTGAGGTACCTTTCACATTAATGGAATATTTTACATTGACTCAGCCATGTTCTCTTACCCTGGTCTCCCCTATGACTAATGGCATGGTTTTGTGTGGAAGCTAGAGGGAGGGATTTGGCATAGCAGCCCCATAGACAAAATGGGAAGTTTAGTACTTTCTATCCTCAGTAAATAGTACACAATCTGCAGTCAGAGAACAGAGTCTCACTCTGGGTAAAGCTAACCAGTCTGATAGGGAAATAAAACCCACCCCGTTGGTCTCATTAGTGCTGCGTTCTATGCAATTCAATTGATCAGCTGAATTCATGTACTAAAGCAAAAAGAGGCATTTATTCCTGGAGAGAAGGCATCTGTTCATCTCCTATGAGCTCAGTGTAGTTTTATTGAAGAAAATGTATGCAATATGTACATGTAGTAAGCTTCTGAAGTGCCTGAACATTATACAGACCTAGAGGATCCACTTAGGGAGGGCAAAGAAGAATCTGGCTAGGTGTCAAGACATCTCAAAAACCTGTAGATGCTGCTGAGGTGTGAGCTCTGTAGACACCTTGATAATACACTCATTAAGCAAAGTAGTATAGTGTGCCTACAAACATTTTGGGTTCTTTGGAGTCGACTGTTGCAACTTACATCCAAACAGTCCTTACCATGGTCAGGCATCTGAGATCCCATGGAGGTCACACTGGTGTTCAGCACATCATTGACAGCAGTATCACAATACAGGCTCCGCTGCACATCATGCTCACTGTCAGTTTGGTCACTCTCCTCATGTCCACTATCCTTCAGGCTGTTGCCCTCTAAGTCCTTGAAGGTGGAGCTGCTGGGTTGAAGAAAGAATGATAATTTACGACCGTGACAGATCTGATTTTAAAAATCTTTCTGAGCCAGGATGATGTCAGCTCCGTAATGAGGCAAACAGTGGCTAGATTGCCCAACAGGGTAGGAATAAGGCGAAGAGAAATTTGTGTTTAAAGATAATAAAACTTAACATTGCAGAGAGGTTCCCACTATCGGATGCTGATACAGCTAACATTTTCATTCACTTATCTTAAATGCATCACTACAGACAAGGTGGAAGAAGTTACATTTCTAAAACTGCTTCTAAAGAATGTCCTCATTTCAGAAGGCTTTTTTCTCTTCTTATAAAATCAAAGTAAAATAATAATAGCTAGTGTTTACTGAGCAATTACTATTCATGAGGCACTGTTTTAAGTGTTTGGCATTAATTAACTGTTTAAATCATCACAACTGTATAAGAGAAAGGTGCTACTAATATTCTCATTTACAGGTGAAAAAAAACCAGAGGTACATGGAAGTGAGATAACTCGCCCCAGGTCACACAGCTGGTAAAAAGTATAGCGGATCTAAGACTGAAAACAGGTAGTCTAGCTTCAGAGCCTGCCTAGAAATTTAACCACTATGTATATTGACTCCTAAAAGATGTCTACTAACCAACTGTAAAAAGCAAAGGTAGCAGAAATTGAAGTAGTGTAACTAAAATAGGAAGGATTATCAGGATCAGAGAACCCAGGTCAGTTTTATCTGAGAAAAACAGATGAACATATTCAAAGAAAAAGAGGAGAGTCAGTAGCTGAGCATGGAAAGTGTGATGTTTAATTCTGTGAGTCAACTTGACTGCACCATGGAATGCCCAGATAACTGGTTAAACATTATTTCTGGGTGTGTCTATGAAGGTGTTTCCAGAAGAAATTAGCATTTGAATTGGTAGGGTCAGTAAAGCAGATAACTCTCCCCAATGTGGGTGGGCATCATCAATCCACTGAAGGACTGAATAAAACAAAAATTGAGAAGGAAGTTGAGTTTGCTCTCTGCCTTACTGCTTGAGCTGGAACATTAATCATCTCCCGCCCTCAGTGCTCCTGGTTCTCAAGACTTCAGGCCCAGACTTGAATGTACACTATTGGCTCTCTGGTTCTCAGGCTTTCAAACTACACTTCCATCTTCCCTGGTTCTCCACCTTGCAGATGGCAGATTATGAGACTCCTCAGCCCCCATAATCACATGAGCCCATACCTTACAATAAAACTCTTTCTACATATTTATAGATTTAGATATGCCTATTGGTTCTGTTTCTCTGCAGAACCCTAACTAATATAGAAGGTAAGACAAAAGTGAGAACCAGAAAGTGAGCACTAATACAACTCTGAGTATAGTTATATTAAGAACATGAAAACTTTCAGCTCAAGTGTTGATGTGTAAAATGATTCTTGCATTTATTAAATCAATCTACCATCCAATGCACTAAGCATGCAATCCAAGAACTCCACAACATTTCTCATGAAATAGAGAAAAATGCATAAGGTACAGCTATAGGGCATCCATCTGCTATTTCTAATACTTTGTATGTCCTGACAGAATCCACAGCTGTGCTACACCATGAACCATAAATTATGCATCTGAAATACCTAGTGGATGGTGAATCCATTCCCTAGTCGGTGAGGAAGCAGCAAAGGCACACTCAAGAAAATGTGTTGTTGCCTCAACAAGGAAGAGTGTTATGTTTGTGAATTAGAACAAACCCTAGTAGACCTACTATGCCTCTGAGAAAAGAGTCCTGTGGAGATGACACTGCAAACTCACTTGATCTGCTCAACCTTGGACATTCACAGGCCTGGCTCTCTGAGACCGATAAGAAGATTCAGTACACATAATGAAGAGCTATGCCATGGACACAATGGATACATTGTCACTTTCCACACTTGGTCAAGAAGAATCACAGCAGATTTTTAACATATGACCAACCTAGATGTAGAATGCTTGCTGACCTGAATATAAAAAGTAAAGATCAGGAAGGCAGTAACTGGAAAGCCATAATTATAAGAAAATGAAGAGCAGGAGAGAGTGAAGCATTGACCTGTTAGCTAATTATTTTCAGAAAGAATAACTGGGCATCAACTGCACTAAAATTAAAATTACTCAATAGGCCAGCTCATTCAGCTCCTTCAATTTATGTCACACAGCTAACTCAGCCTTATGGACCCACCAGGATGCTGTTCTTTAAAAAAAAAAAAAATTATCTTACAGTTCTTTAATGGTCATGATGGCCAATTGGAAACACATGATTTAAAGTGTTTCACCATTTCTAGCTTTATGGCACATATGATGGAGTTTTCTGTAAATACTGTTATAATCCCACAGTTTAAATAGATTTAAAGTTTGTTTTTTAGAAATTATTCTCTGTTTTGTGAGGTGGGTGCCTGCCTACAAGCATCCATGTACCTCTGGAGGAAGGCAATGACCTGCCTGGATGATATTCAGGTAACTCCATTTTTATAACAAATATTTAACTTTCCAACCTGTATATTTTCTGGTGTCTGAAAATTTCCTTAATCCACAACACAAATTTGTCACTTTAAGCCAGAGGATTCAACTCTGAATTCAGCAGCTGTTGAAACTTGCTTGAAACATATGATGGTGAGGGGTCTAGTATGGGGGCAATGTAACTAACCAGCCCTTTGAACAGGGCTTCCCAGTCTTGGCAATATTGACATTTGGGGCTGCATAATCCTTTGTTGTGGCTGTCCTGTGCATTATAAGGTGTTTAACAACATCCCTGCCCTTTATCTACTGGATGCCAGTAGTGACCCCCATTTAAGGGAAAAAACCAAAAGTGTCTCCAAAGAGACATTGCCAAATCACCCCACAGTTGAGAACAACTGCTCCAGGTTCTTTATTTCTATAGCAGACTGCAGTGAACAGCCTGAACTTGGAGTCATTAGGAGAGGTAATAATCTATAATCTGCCACTTCATCTGTGTGACCCTGGACCTGATATCTAATGTCTTTAAATCTCAGTTTCTTTATCTGTAAAATGTGTTTGCTAAAATCCCCTTCACAAGGCCATTTAGAAGACTCAAAGAGACACTGTACATGAAGTACCAGATACACATAAATGCTCCATAAGTGGTTATTGTTTAATATGATCATTATTCTGTGTAGTCATGTTTTCACTGAGTTACAATTAAATATTATGTCCATAGTTTTTATAGGATTGGTATAGAAAATTTATATTTAAGGAACTCTTCTATATCTTCTGTAAACAATAGTCACATACTATTAGGTTAATTTCTTCTAACATTAAAGAACAGAAAATAATAGTTCTCCTGTCAAATGGCCATCCTTCCTTTAGTGAATAATGAAAACTATATCACTTGATGTACTTACTGCTTTGTCTTGATTTCTCAAAAACTTCAACATAAATGTAATGTTTAGTTGCAGTCAGTTACCTCCCTGGATGCCAGGGATGTCTACCTTACTTCTCCTAATTGGTTTTGCATCTGCCTTTCAAAAATTTGATCATCTTTTTTATAGGCATCTGAATGTTATAAACAACCTCAGAGATTTTGTTTTTTTAAATAGAAATGATGGAAATAATAAAACAGTGAAGGATTAGCTACTAGGATGTAAGGGACTGGTAGTGTGAACATGGTAAGTTGTGTAGTCTCAGAATAAAAAGCAAGAGGTATAACAACTCCCCAAAACCTTGAAATAGTTAACTCATTTAAAGATTAGTTTGCCCATCTGACAAACTAAGCACCACTTACACTGATCTTGTAAGAGCATTTAGTGGTTTAATGAATGGATTTGTGTAAGGCAGTTTAAGACCCAGTGAGCAAGATGCCGCAAATTGTAAAACAGCCTGGTAAATGGCTACTCACCCAAAACAAATAACAATTTATGCCAGGCATAAAAAATGCTGATTTCACTTGCTTTATTACCTGCATACCTCTTGGGAGATGAAGGACTTGTAAAACAACTTTTGTGGGACAATAAATTAGGGGTTCCTGTTTCCAATGATACTGCAAATGCACATGTTTCTATTACTGCTCTGGTGGCCAACAGAAAGACAGATATGTTTGAAAACACCTAGAACAGGGTTCTGCACCGAAGAGTTACTCAGCAGATGCATGATGAATGAACATCACACAAATTCTGACCCATATTTACCATCTGAAATATTAGAGCTCTTTTCCAAAAGACATAAGAATCTGAATGGAAACAGGTTATATCTTACAGTAGGTGATACCACATACCCAGGGAATGATATCTGAGGCTAAGAATGAGAAAGGAGTGAGAATGAAGATTATTATAACTGTGTTTAAGTAATACAAGGAAAATCCTAGAGTGGTTTCTGGACCACCTGTATCACAATCACCTTGGGAACCTGTTACAACTGGAGGTTCTCTAGGGATGGAGCTAGCATCTCTGCATTTAACAAGGCTTCCAAGTGATTCCAATGCACATTAAAATCCAGAAATCACCAGCTTAAAGAGAAATCTAGTGCTAGTCTTTAACAGAAAAATGCTAAGGTTTTCTTCAATTCCTCTTATGCATTCATTCAATAAACATGTACCAAGCATTTATTATATACAAGGCACCATACGAGATGCTGTAAAAACCCCAGGACAATTTGGGTGGAAAAGAAAGCATTGTGCATGATTTAGGAAGCCAAAGCTCCTAATCCTTTCCACACTGAGTCAGTGCTTTGTTCATTTTCTATTTCATTTTCTTTGGGCCACAGCCTTATGCCCTGCTTGATATTGTTCCCAAAGCACTGTAGGAGTGGATACCAGACAGCAGCCCACAAAACGGGCATGAGGAAAGAGTGCTGCAGCAGGGACAAAGTACCACTGCTGGCTTTCCTTGCTCTGAGAAGACAGCAAGAAACAAACAGAGCAGGAAGGAAGGCCATTCAGAAGAAACTCTGCACTGCCATGATTTGTTAATCTGGGGTCCTCACATAAGCCTCCTTGGGTACACCTGCAGATTGCAAGTGACATTCTGAAAAAAGAAAGAAAAAAAAACCTACAGAAATATAATGCTAGATTCCTTGGTGCATAACATTATGGGAAGCCCGTCATATCACTTCCTTTTCCCAAGGCTGAGCTCCTTTCTCAGCCTTGATTTGTGCCTATGAGAACCCCCTTGCCCTCTGGCTTTCTGTTGCGTTTAGCCAAAGGAAGACACCAGCAGGAGATCAGAGCAGGGGAGAACAATGATATCAGGATATTGCTTGTCACTTCATGATGACTGGATCCCTTGGCCAACCAGAAGTCACTGTTACTCTCAAGTCAGTGTTCCCTACATGCTCTCTTCCCTGGTCCTGTCTGAAGTATTTTTAGTTCCTCCAGTGCCATAATACTGCAGTATCCCTTGAGGTTCACTACCCATGCCCAAGCCTTTGTAAATGGTCCCCTTTGTAAATAAACTTTCCTCAAGCCATTCCAATTTAGGTGTGCCAACTATTTCATGTAGGAACCCTGACTGATGAAGGAAAGACCCAGAGATGGACAGTGGTGGCTGCTGTTCAACTACTCAGGGTAGATAGAGGTAAAAGAGGAAAAGATGCCTGTATGTAAACAGTCTGGCTAAGAATGCTAACAACTGCTAAAGAATGCCGAAAAGAAGGGTCCAAGAAACATCCTTGAATAAGTAGAAAGTGAATAGAAGAAGAGAACACGGATAGAAAAATAAGTTCTCAGCCGGGCGTGGTGGCTCACACCTGTAATCCCAGCACTTTGGAAGGTCAAGGTGGGTGGATCATTTGAGGTCAGGTGTTCGAGACTAGCCTGGCTAGCATAGCGAAACCCCATCTCTACTAAAAATAAAAAAAAATTATCCAGGCACGGTGGCACATGTCTGTAATCCCAGCTACTCAGGAGGCTGAGGCAGGAAAATAGCTTGAACCCAGGAGGTGGAGGTTGCAGTGAGCCGAGATCGCGCCACTGCACTCCAACCTAGGCGACAGAGCAAGACTCGGTCTCAAAAAAAAAAAAGAAAAGAAAAGAAAAAAGAAAAAGAAGTTCTCAAAGTTAGCCTGAAATTGTATTGGCATTCAAAGAAACAGGGACTTGATAGTAAAATTAAAACTGATAATCAGATTCAGAATTTCCTGGCCAAGAGCTTTTACCACGCATGTAAATGGATCTTCAAGAAACCACATACAGCAAAACCCCTTTCAAACATTGCTGTGAGCTATTTGAACAAGCTTTGCATGACTTTATCACCTGGTGTTAGCCACCACTCTCAACATTTTCCTCACATTTTACATTTAACACAGTTGGTCCCCAGAACAGCATAGCACACAAGATTCCCTGTATCTTTCTAAGTATTATGCTTCGTCTATACTCAATTGACCACACAAATTCCAAGGCCTTCAGGGTTTCCCAAAGCCCTCACAGTTCTCTTAACAGAACCCTGGCAAAAATGCATGTGTCCCTGAGTTTTCAGATGTTTCCTCTTGATCAAGGTGGTCCCTGCTTTTATTAAAAAAAAAAAAAAGCTATCTTTGATTTCATGAAAAATCAGGAGACTTTTTCACCAAGAGTCCATTAAGTCTCGGTTGTGCCTTTTGTGAGTATGTGTCTATAAACAAAAAACATAAAATAATTAACCAAAATCAGAAGTTCCCAGTAAGTCTCAATGCTGCTGTGGAAATGCATGTATCCCCAAAGCCATTAATGTTTAAACATAAGTTTTTATCTTATCAGTCTACCTTGTAAATTGGATAGTCAGGACTGATGTAAGATGCAAGGGTGCCTGGGAGTCTTAGCTTTCTTCCAGGCTGTGACAATCAGACTCATATTATCAGGTTTTTAATTTTATTTATTTATTTTTCTTTTTGGTAGAGATGGTAGGGGGTTGGGGGGGGGGTTGCACTATTTTGCCCAGGCTGGTCTCCAACTCCTGGCCTCAAGCAATCCTCCACCATCAGCTTCCCAAAGCACCGGGATTACAGGCATGAGTCACTGCGCCCAGCATCATGTTATCTGTTTAACCTGGCTATAGAATTCCCAGGTACCCTGAGTTAGCCCAAGGGACCTGTGAGGCTAAGGCAAGTCACTGTTTTTATCAAAGTTTTAAAATGGAGCTTTGAAAGTAACAATCCGGAAGCAGAAAACAAAGCAGGTTTCTGCTATAAAGGCACTCTAATCAGTGCACATAAGAGGGTTATTTTTTTCTTTCTAAAACAAATTAGTCAGATAATTTTGAATTCCTCACCTTTTGCTTTTATTCTGTGAGCCAGGAAAATATTCTAAATGGATTCCTCCCAACCCCTCAAAAAAAAAAAATTTCTCAACTGTGCTTTCACTGATAATACAAGGGCTACCCATTTTCAGACAACTAATGATCGTCACTTAAGGTCACAAGCAATTCCAGACCAATACAGATAAACTTAGCAAGGTTTAGGGGTTACTGAAGCCTCATGAATTAAATTAGACATGAATGCAAGTTACCTGAAGCTTGTTTATTCCTTGAAATCTACTCTTCTGGTGATGTAACTTTATGGGATTAGAGCCAGCAAAATAATAGAATTTGCAAATCTTCTCTGCTACAGCTCTAACATACCCTGCTTGCCTCTCTGTTTCATTTCTATTATTTTAACAAACATACTCAGAGTTCAATTTTAGCTGCAGAATAACCACTGGACTATGTAAGCGATATCTACATGAAACAGCAATAAAGGCATCATTTGAATGGTCAGGACTGGTCTTTCTGTGCAAGAGGTTATCTTCTTTGCTCAGTTTCCACCTTTTAGAGGGCTTCCCAAACTCCTTGTCCTTCTCCCATTGGGTGTAGCCCACTGCACCAGATGGGATCTTTCTTGGCAATATTCAGCTCTGTACTCAACATCTATTATGGCTCCTTGGATACTAAATTATGACCAACCAATCACATAAATCTCAACTTTGTTTCCTCTGAAACACTTCTAAATATTTTAAGAAGAATCAGGCAAATTTCTTTTTCTCTCTCATCTAGAAAGGAACGGATTAGCTTCTGTCATTAAAATATCCTTAAAATGATTTCAAAGTTGTTGAAATAGCATCAATCTCAAAACTCATGGGAAGTTCTACATGCATAAAATTTTTAAGGCTTTCCTTTATTTAAAGTGAAGAGCAACAAGAATTTTGGTATCAACATGATTGTGAAAGTTTTCTACCGTATATTTCTAATATCACATTAGAAATATTAGAAATAATATTAGAAATTAGAAATAATATTAGGAATATTAGAAATAGTAAATATTTGTAATATCGGATTTCTGTCACTAGATAAAACTATATTTTAATATAATCCCAATTTTATTTTTAATTTTGAGTGTTTATACATACATTTTCATACCAAGAAATATAAAATGTCAACAGTGATTACCTTTGATTGATGAAATTACCAGTGATGTTTATTTACTTTTTTATGCTTTTCTCAATTCTCCAAACTTTCTACAATAAGTAGGTTAGACATTCATTTTAAAATCCCCCAAAAAAATACGGTTTAAAATTTTTAATCTGTTTTGCTTTTTAATGTTAAATCAAGCTTAGTTGTAGCAATAAGCAAGCAAACCAACATACCTTTTGATTAAATGGGCTCGGCTATTCACGTAGTTGGAGTCAAAAGAATAGTTTTCAGTCTGCAATGAGAAGAAAAAATTAAAAAGTTACATAGATGATTCATAAGTAGATTTCGAACTATCCTACTTAGAAGGAATTTTTCTTCTGGGCCAAGAAGCAGCGAGTGAATTGGAACCCAAGGCCACAGTGGAGCAGCAGCCTCTGCCTCCTTCAGGCCCTAGGGGCTCCTGGAGGCAGTAGCTCCCCACTGCAGACCAGGACAGCCTTGGCATAAACATTCCCTAGAATATGACTGGCTACTGACCATGCGGCCACTTACCGAGAAGAGATAACGTGACCTACAATCCTTACAGAAACTAATTGCTTCCCATTCCCCAGTGGAGAAAATTCTATGCCCATCAAATTGACTGGAAGTTCAAAGGTATTTTTATTAGTAGTAGATAATTAACATGTTAAAATATTTATTCCAAAGATATGGAAATGCAGGCAAGGTAATCCCCCACTGTGGATTTAAACTCCGCACTTCCCTTTGTTTCAAGACATTTGCTCAGCACTGGTTATGCAGGAAGGCCTTTGTTTTATCACAGATATAAAGGCAAACAAGCATTATGCCTAAAACAGGGTGAAGGGCATTCCACAGGGGGTGCCAAAGCCTTTCATGTGAAACATGAAGTTTGCAAGCAAACCCCCGTCTCAGCTCCTATCATTAGAACACCGCTGTTTAATCTGGTTACAGCAGACTGCTGGAGCAATGGCTTTATAAAAGCAAATGCAGAATACCTGCCAGATGAAAGAGACGGAAAAACAGCTTATGATCACCCAGAGGTTGGGAGAACTAGAGGGGAAAAGCCTTAGAAGGGTGAAATCCAGAGAAAAGTCAACACTAAAGTAACTGAATGTCCTGGTAAAGTGATCTCACGCCCAGCACTAAAGTACCACTCTTCTTGTACCATTGTATAATCCAGAAACTACCCAAACACATCTCCCCGAACCTCTTGCCATCCCACTAGAAATCTCCACCATTCCCACTATTCCTTAGGAGCCTTCTGAAATTACGTCAACTGGGAGTGTGTGGAAAAGGAAACACAACTGCTATCTAGCAAACAAAATAGCAGATTCCTCTCAGACCTCTAGCTGTCAGAAACTAACTGTTCTAGGCTCCTAGATGCAGCCCTTGCTTCCAAGGAGCTCACAGTTTGATGGAGAAGAAAACAGAACAAGCAATAGCAGATCCAGCTACCACATGGGCACCAAACAGCCAGCAGTCAGAGTACAGACCCCAACTGCCTACAATAGGTAGTAACGGGGATGGTGAATGTGTGAGAGAGAGGAGGAGACAGTACTTCAAAGGAAACTAAATCCCAACATTGCCCTGCACTTACTCAGGTGTGTTCACAAACCCACCCATGCCCCTCATTTGAAGATGGACTGTGTAATATCTACTCACACTGCTTTTGTCTAGAAGTTTATATCCCCTTTTTAATGTAAACCCAAGCAATTTTTAATGCTATTGGAAGCATGGGTTGGGAGATTAAGAATCAAAAGGGTTGGTTCCTTTCTGGTTTCTTTAGAGAGTGAATGCTGAAATTGTCACAAACAGGATTAGGAGGCAAAGTTGAAGCTGTGTTAGAAATACAATCCAAGTATTTGCTGGAAGAAGTTTATCCAACAGTCAGTCAACCAACAAAGATGTTTAATTGTTGTACCAATATAACAGGTAAAAATGATGTTGGTTAAATGTGTTCATCTATGGTATTCAGTACAATATATAATTTAACAAGTGGGAAGTTCACCACCCCACAAAAATTATGCTACCCTGTGGATGTGGTTTGGACCTCTGTCCCCACCCAAATCTCATGCTGAATTATAATCCTCAATGTTGGAGGTAGGGCCTGGTGGGAAGTGATTTGATCATGGTGGCGATTTCTCATGAATGGTTTAGCACCATCCCTCTTGGTACTGTCTTCTCGATAGTGAAGGAGTTCTCGTCACATCTGGTTGTTTAAAAGTGCGTAGTCCTTCCTCCCCATCTCTCTCTCTTGCTCCTCTGGCCATGTGATATGCCTACTCCCCCTTAACCTTCCATCATGATTGTAAGTTTCCTTAGGCCTCCCCAGAAGCCAAGCAGATGTCAGCATCATGCCTCCTGTACAGTCTGCAGGACTATGGGCCAATTAAACCACTTTTCTTCACGAAATTACCCAGTCTCAGGTATTTCTTTAGGGCAACTTAAGAATGGACTAATACTTCTGTTAAAACCCGGAACTGATTAAGCACTCAGCAGTTCAAATATTCATTTCACTCTGCGATCTTAATCCCTGTGTGCTTCAGTTTCCCTCTCTGTAAAATAGGGATAATAGAACATGAATCCGAAGGAGAATTTCAGCTGCATTTATCAGACCCATAACAGGAATGGCGGGAATCCTGATCCCCTGCTTTATTCAGAACCTGCAACTAACTCCAAGTAGGATCAGGAATTTGACCTCATTCAGGCAATAAAATAGTGGCACATGCATGTTCCATCTCATCTTCCAAACTTACTAAACCATTTTTTCAAGAAGGTTAGTAAAGAAACAAAAATACAAAAAGGAAATCTAGAGGATACTGGCTTTGCAGGAAAAGGATAAGCAGCAACCCAAGCTACTGTATTTAAAGAATCTGTCTTTACTGCCTTTAAAGAAGACAGTTCTCAAGTAGAAAATTTTCCATATCTTTGCATATGAAGGCATGGAACCTGTGTGCACTGTGCATCAAATATGAAGCTCCATGGTGACCTGACCTCCAGGCATGGTGCCAGAGCCACATGTTCAGGCAAAAAAAGCAATACTATGCACATTTTATCGCTAATGAAAATACTACTTCTTGGTCCTAATGCCATAATATATCTCATCATGAGAATTCCCACTCCCGGGCACTGAGTTGAGAAGAGACAAGTCTCGAGGGCTTGTTTGTAATTACCTTAACACTTCTTCCCCCAAATACAGTTCTGTTAACCTTGGGCAGATGTGCCAGGCATGATTTGCTACTGTAAAGAGGAGAATATCATAGAAGCTTATAACCTTCCTATCTTTCTTCCTCCTTTTTTAACTCCAAAGGAATAAACCACCCATTCTTATGGGTCCTGACCTTCAAATGAAAATATATTCCCCCAAATCAAAACAAACCATCATGGGCAGATGTCCCATGCTGCATCCTAATGCAATTAGTAGCGCTAGTCAATGTGGCAGGTTCCTAGAACCGATTTTCCCAGAATGGATGGGGCTATGCTGATTCATCCATTGTCTTGTGCCTTTGTAATCCGTCTCAGGTCTCTTTGTGAGGCAGCTGGGTTACAGTTATGGGAAAAATCTATGCAACAGAATTATTCTAATTGGACAGAATACACTATTCTGGCCTCATTAGTACTACATTCCAAACAACTGAGTTAACTGGCCATAGATGGGCTATTATATTATGGGTCTATGTATACTGACATCAAGTGTTCTAGCTCATACTGGTTCGAGGTGTATGCCCAAACCCAACTCCTGTGCACTGAGAGAGTATATTTTTTCACACTTCTGGTGGAGCAAAGGATGAGATTCAGATCATCCTGAAGAAGGAAATATTTTCTTAATGAACAGTTTGTATGTCTTAAGCCAGTGGCTCTCAGCCCTAACTACAAATGAGAATCAACTCAGAATCTTCTTGTAAAACATAAAAAATAAAAATACTGTCACCAAGGACCCACTCCAAGAGATTCTGAGGTAATTAGCCTGGAATTGGACCCAGGCACTGGGTGGTTTTTTTAAAAGCTTTCCAGGAAATTTTAGCGTACCTCCAGGGTGGCAAATAACTGTCTTGAGCAAAGGACTGGCCACAGGCTCTGACCTAATGTGCTGCATTTTCTAAGGCAAGCCCAGTTGTTTAGAAGATGTCATTTCTTTTGTCAGATTACCTACCAAGGTCATCTCAATATAGGATAAAGAACCACAGAAGAAATACATTCTTTAAGATATAATACAAAAGCCTTTTTTTTTTTTCATGAGTGTATTGGCTCCTACTTAGCCTTATTTAATCAAAATTTGCTTGACATTATTCCAATACCTTCTCTAAGTATACTAAATGGCAAACAACATGAAACATTTGAGAGAGGAAATTTTCTCTAAATGTCACATTAATTTCACTAGGAAATGTCCCCATTTCTAATGAGACAGGCAGGTTAACACAAGAACACAGCAAAGAGATAAGAACAACATTTGCTTTGGAAAAACCTAATTGTGACATTAAAAAAATGAGTCTAGAGCAAACTTTTTTATTTCATCTCAGTGGTAAATAAGAGTCACTTTCTTATTATTTAGTATATTTATCACAAATTTTTTTTCTTTTTCTTTTTTTTTTTTTAGTAGAAACGGGGTTTCACCGTGTTAGCCAGGATGGTCTCGATCTCCTGACCTCGTGATCCGCCTGTCTCGGCATCTCGCTCTGTGGCCCAGGCTGGAGTGCAGTGGCTGGATCTCAGCTCACTGCAAGTTCCGCCTCCCGGGTTTACGCGATTCTCCTGCCTCAGCCTCCTGAGTAGCTGGGACTACAGGCGCCCACCACCTCGCCGGGCTAGGTTTTTTTTTGTATTTTTTAGTAGAGACGGAGTTTCACCATGTTAGCAGGATGGCCTCCTGACCTCGTGATCCGCCTGTCTCGGCCTCCCAAAATGACAAATTCTTTTTCTAATTTGAATTCTTTATCCTTGGGTGTAACAGTGAAAGCAGGTGTCTCACTTGACCTAGGTTTAATAAAATTTTGATTTTTAAAAATTCTCAAACAATAAATAATTCTGGACAGCTCAGTTTCCCAGATAGCTTAGGGCATTCTCCTTTAAGATCTAAAACTTTGATTTAAAATCCTAACCATCTGCCTTGTTTCTGAAACATATCACAAAGTTGTCCTCCTTAAAACAGGGTATAAAAACATAATTTAACCACTTATTGGTTACTTAGGAGCATCTTTATAAATGTAAATTATTACCCCATGCAGGTTTTGCCTGTATACTCAACAGCCCCAAACTGCTGTGGTTTTTTTCTCGTCTTTAATTTTTAACATAGGATCGTCACCAACCTTCCATCAAACATAGTGTTTTTAACTTTTCAGTGCTGTTGGTATATCAAAAGTAGCTTTTCTTCCATTTCAAGTTTGACGCTTTTACTCTACTGTGTTCTTGGAAACTATACAATTATATTTGTGTCGAGAAAAAAAGAGTTGCAACGTTCTGCATAGAGAGCTGAGATGTTGCAGTCCTAAGGGGGAAATTACATGATCTTTAATATAGGGATTTTTGTGCAATGTTTTGGTTTTCGTTGTTTGTTTGGGTATTTGTTTGTTAGCTGCTTGGGAGCTTTATTTGCTTACTACTTGCTGTTCTCAGCTCTCTTCTGGATATAGGAGGATTCTACTAAGACGTTTGGGTGGGGGATATGTTATTACATTTCTACGTTAGTAAGTCTGGCATATCAGAAGTCAAATACTTCCACTTTGTCAGGCCCCCAAGGTACCAGAGAATGCCCTACTTTAATTGTCATTTTGCATTACTTTTACAGTTCACTGAATCGTGCCCTAGTCTCTAGAAGAGTGACTGCAGCTCTCTCAGCACCACGTTTATCAGCAGAGAGACTTCGACCCTAAGGAGAAAGAAGCCCAATAAATGCAGATATATCCAGGACTAGACTCTTTTTCCAGTGGCACAAATCCCAGGTCACTATACCAAGCAAAAAAAAGGTTGTAGACACTGGGATTAAAACAGAGGTTACTCAAATCTTTAGATTTTCATTTGAAAATGAACGATACTTTTAAGCTACACTTTTAAAGTCCCATCAAGCTGAAAAGCATTATAACTGTAACTTGCTACCTAATTTTTTAAAGGTTTTAAGTCTTAAGTCACTTTAGCAATCAAAACAGGAAAACTGGAATCCCATATCAGATATACAACCAAGTGATTATAAAATGCTACTTCTTTTTTTAACTACTGACTTCCAATAATGATAATTGTGTCCATTGACCCATAATGAAAAGACCCATAACCTTTCCTAAAGCTGGTTGCTGTTTTAGATATTCAAATGGCCATCTCCTCACAAAGATGGTTTTTGGAAATGAGATAATAAATAGTTTTTGCCTACTTCCTATCCCTGACACATAAAAATGAATATGTAAATTCTATATAAAAATAAAGCTGACGTGCCTCCAGCTAGAATGTATATTCAAAGACTCATCCATCCAGACAGCAGCAACCGAAGCAGGAATTAGTGAAGGTGGAATAAAAGGCACCATCCCCAGCTGCCAACATTACAAAGTTCATATTTGCCCTGAACTAGAAAACATACTAGGTAAACTCCTACTAACCACTTATTGTCAATCGTATGCTCCCCACACACCCCAGCCCTAATTCAAATTCATTCTCTCTCTCTCTCTCTCTCTCTCTCTCTCTCACACACACACACACACACACACACACACACACACACAGTTTGACTACAGAAAGCAGTGTGGTGTAGTGGGGACAGCTGGATTCTCTCCCTAGGATTGTCATTAACTTACAGATGACCTTGGATAAATCACATTAACCCTCTTGAGGCCTTAAATTATCTATCTTTAAAATGAGGAGAATAACCAAAAGGATTCCATGTTGCCTTCAAGCTCCAACAATTCTAGCCGTCTAAAACAAAGTGATTCTCAATTTATTCATTTATTTATCCAGTAAGCATGAACCAAACCCTGGGAATTAAAAAAAAAAATAGCCTGAACCTTCAAGGAGCTCACAAACTAATGGATCTTTTACCAGAGATGATCAAAATGTCAGACATTCAGGTAAATACACATATACAGACTGGCACCTATGTACCTGCAGATACATGCATATACTTGTACGCAGGCTACTGGAGTGCAACTTGGAGAATTACACTGCTACTCTGTAGAACTAAATAACACCCTAATGGCTCAATGACTGTAGGTGACTCATATAAGAGAATCTGGCCCTCATATGTGTCATATGTATATAACCCACATCATAAAAGGCAAGAAACCTCCCTATCCTATCAAATAGGTTATACAATTCATAAAGTTCTTAGAAATAGCTCATATATCTGTCCTTTTGGCTCCATTTCCACAGCCTTCATCACCTTGTGCCATTGTTTTCTCACCTTCATTTGTTCTACCTCATTCTGCAAAATGCTGTTTGGATAATCTTCCTCACCCATTATTTTCATCACATCACTTCTCTTTTCAAGACCTTACAGTAGCTCCTTGTTGCAATTAACATTAAATCTAAATGAAGTCCTTAGCTAAGCAGTCATCCAACACAAGCCATCTAATTCCCCTCATTTCTAATATATCTCCATCATTGATCATCCCATATTGCTTAGCATTTTCTCAGCACTTTGTATACAGACTGTACCATGTAATTATGCATTTCCTCAGGTTCTATGATTATTTCATGTGTAGTGTGTCAGTTCATCTCTCAACGGGACTGGAAGCTCTCTTCTGAGGTCCCTGTGCCATCTGCCACAATGCTAGACATTTAGCATGTGTTCGTGTAATACATCAATGAATGATCAGAGAAGAGATGGAAGGGATTAAGAATGAGGCTACTTATCACAATTAAGGAAGGTGACCAAGTTTATTAGGCCAAGGTGGTTCTACTTCTTCAGAAAGCATCCACTCTGCACACTGCCTTCTGTAGTTACAATTTGTTCACTGTTATCATTCCCAATTACTACCTTATAAATACACAACAGCCTATATATAACTAAAAGGGATAAGATGACACAGTTAGGTGCTTTCTGTCCATCTAACTCCATCAGTCCCACCACATCTCTGTGAATGGTGGTGACAACATATGTTAGTGTTCCCAAACCCAAGTAGATAATGTTTCTGTGAGAAGACGAGGGTTCACCAGAATGTAGACCTCTGAGTCACAGATTGACAGTGTGGCAGCTACTTTTCTACAGGTGGTAAACAACTCTAGCATCCCACTGACTGTCAGGACAGGGCTATCAATGAGAAACACAGGCCATGTGGTTAACATTCAACAAACTAAAGTGAAAGAATTCCCCTCGTCGCAGCCTCTCATCATCATTCCTATTGTTTCACTGGCACTAATGATGTGGTCACCCTACCTAGAGGTGGCAAAGATGGCTTAGGGAAAGCATTTTTCTTTGATCTCATCTTTGGGTCAAAGTTATGCCTTTAGAAGAGCAACCCAGTTGTGAATATCACTACAGAGGCCTCCTTGAGAAACCTAGCAGCTGTCTGCAGTAATCCATACAATTCAAAGCCTGCTGAAAGACGAGCCTAAACACCATACCACAAAACAAATACAAGTTTCTGAATAAGGCCCTTGACCCTTTTCTAAGTCCTTTGTGGGCAGAGTGCACTCCGAAATATTATCTGCTTATAGAAAGCTCTCTGGAAGCAGTTAATGCCTATTATATGTACAAATGCAAAATCAACAATATCTTGGTATGAGTAAGAGTACCTCAAGAGCAAATAAAATGAAAAATCCAGTCATGTAAGTCAAACTATTTAATCCCATGTAAACAGAACTTAATGGAGAACCAAATAGCTCTCAGCCACATTTGCCAGTGGAACAAATTCTGGAGTCCAATCACCCTCCTGAACATGTAACAACAACACATTAAAGCTATTTTGCAGGCACAGAGTGCCTTTCATCCCCAAATATCAAAGCACTTTACAAGCAAGTGCCAACTGTTATTTCCCCTTTAAAGAGCCATGAAAACAAACACACAGGTTAAGTGCTACAGCCACATTAAGTACTAACTCAGCTAGAGCATGCCGCAACAAGGACAATAAGAGAAACCCCAGGAACACCGTTCTTGGCATTTTCTGCTACTGGGATAGGAAGCAATCAGAAAACAGTAACATCAGGGAAGTGATTAGCCCGCTTCCTACCTATGTTTATCTGAGTGATTTCCTTGGCTCATTCCAGTGAAAGGGTCAGGGGAGTATAGTCCGGCACTTAGACAAAGGAAAAACTTGGCACACACTAACTGGAAATCATTCTCCAGACCTAGCTGGAGGGCCTAGTCACAGAGCCCAAGGGATCCAGAAGTGAGCCACTTTGTTCCCCGAAACCTTGATGACCATTTTGGTTGCTCTTTAGACACGCTGGCAACCATTGTTAGAAGGTGACCTAAGATGTAAGATTAATAGTCATGATGGTGGTTTCAATTTTAGAAGCTATGATTTGGTAAAGCTGGTCCAACTGACAATAATAAACCCATATAGGATCTCCCACAAGAGGGTTGGGCATTGTGGCTCATGCCTGTAACCCCAATGACTTGGAAGACTGAGATGGGAGGATCGCTTAAGGCCAGGAGTTCAAGACCAGCCTGGGCAACATAGTGAGAGCCCATCTCTAATAAAGAAAAAAATATACACATATATACATATACATAATATATACACATATATGTACACACATATAAGAGAGTGTGTGTGTGTGTGTGTGTGTGTGTGTAATCTCCCACAAGCAATGGGATCCAGGAACCCACAGTATGAGCTCTCCTGGATCCAGCCTACCTTTGAGCCCTTCTGGCCCAGAGAAGGACCCTCTGAACCTGAGCTGGACCATTCCTTTCTGCTAAATTCTAGTATATCAGTGCCTCAATTCTCTGCCACTTACCAGCTACAGAGCCCTGACTGCCTGCAGAGTGTGCAGAGTACAAGTTCTATTGAGTAAGCTTTGTCAGCTGAAAAGACTTTCAAAATATTTAGAGAAAGCGGCGGGTGGCCGTGTGCCTTTGGGCCAAAACAACACCCCCAAATTCTGTTCCAACCCCAATCCCATTATTTATATTATGTGCCACTAAAAACCCAGTTGCCTCTACAAGCTTATTTAAGACTGAAGGAGCAACAGCCTTTGGCATATCATTCTAAATTCATTTCCCTCGTACCAGCTTGTTGCTCAAGCCCGTAAAATGTTATCATGCTGACAAAAAACAATCAAGTGATAGACCATCTTGGAAATAGTGAATGCATTAACGTCTAATATTGATGTTTTCTAATTAGATACAATACAATAGATCATTTTCTTGTTTGTGATCAATGAAACCTGCCATAGTTCTCTTTTGTTGCAGATATTTTGATTACTGCCTTGGCAGACAGAGGGGTGTCTCAGTACACTGAAATGAGTAGAGTCAAGGATATGAACACACAGCATTCACTTATATTTACTGTCACAAAAATATAAACAGATTATTTATTTCTGACCTTTAAGTACTCATTTCAGATTTAATGAGGCACAATAAACATTTCCCAAACTCAGATTCCATGGTTGCTTAACACTGGCAGCCCTCTAATTATGACTGTAGTAAACAAAGGGCATTTGGCTCTGTTGAAATTATTAGGCACAGAAGGAAACCCACAGGAGCCTCCAGTTTCTAGCAACTTAAACAAGCATTGCAGCAAATCAGCGTTGGAGGCAAGATAGAGCTTACACTTTGGCATCACTTCATAAACTGTAACTGGGAAGCAATAAGAAGATGACTCAAAAAATAATAATAGATATGTTTACTCATTCTCTAAAATGTCCCACCTGTCCTTCTCCCAAATCCTCACAGTGCTTCTCATTTTATTTGGGAAGGGGGATGAGGAGGGATGAGGGCAGGTTAGAATTTGATCTGATTTAAAATAGAGATTAACCAAAAGGCTACTATCTGACATGAGAGTGCTGGCAACCATGCACAGAAAGCCACAATTGCACTTCACAAAGTGGCTAATATTATCAGCATCTTGAAACTGCCAGAGTATTAGAAATCTGTAATGCAGTTATGCAAGGCACCGACAGAACAATTACTAAAGCACCTTGTATTTCTATGAAATCTTTTATCACAAAGACTTCCAGAATGTCTAACTGGCTGTTATAAAAAGGGTTCATTTCCCCCCACAGCTGAAACACAATAGTCATTTTGCACCAGTAACAGTAAGCATAAAAAGATTGCAAAAGAGAGAAAAACTACTAAACCTCAGAAAACACATAAAGAAGAAGAATGTTTTTAGATAGGGAGAAAACAGACACCCAAGTTCATAACTGGGGCTGAAGGTAGCTACATTTTCTCAGATCTCATGGCACAAAATTGAAGAATTTTCCCACTCATGCAGCCAGCAAGACTTCCATGAGGTGCTGAATGACCGTCATGGAGCAGATGCTTCCTCTTAATAAGAATTAGCATTTGAAAATGGACACAATACACAAAAACTTGCCTTTTCTTTTTCTCAAAGCCTTTTAAAAAACATTAACTATTTAATCCCCCTGCTGCCTTTATGAGCTAAATAAATATTATTAACCCTGTTAATGGCATTACAGAAGAGGTCAAGAGACTTGCCCTCTACTACACAGAAGCATCTAGCATCTGCAACTAGAATTTGAGACTCTTCATGCCAGGTCCTGTGCTCACACCACTAGGCCACACCTCATTAGGATTCTGGAAAATGCACTGAAATCAAAGTAAATAGGACTGCCTGACTAGGTGTACTATTTGGGCGAAAGAAAATACACTAGCCTGCTTAAACACGACAGGTTCAAAGGCAGTGAACACAACCAGAGCAATTTCCTCCTGCAGGCAGATTAAGAAATGAAATAATGAGGGGAACACCTCACTCTACCTCTGCTATCAGACTCCCAGCAGCAAAAATCAGGACCAATTTTAAACTTAACTGTCAAAAAACAAAAGTTAACACTGTCAGAAACATAACGCTGTACTATGTCAGACAGCATACTCCTCAACCAGTGTGGCTGATGTCTCCTTTCCTTTCCCCACATTGTTCTCAGCTTCCTCCCTCCACAGCTCTCTCTTGGACAATTTTTCAAATATGTTTAGAAACCTCTTTCTTCTTTCACTCTTATGTACACACCTTTCTCTTGAAGGAAGCTTTCCTCATCCTGGTTGGCTCAATACCTGTGTCTATTTGATAACAAAGAAACATTTTTGTGGGGGCTAAACCAGTAGAAACAGGTGTGGTCAGTCATTTCTTAACTCTGTGTGTGTGCGTGTGTGTGTGTGTGTGTCTATATATAGTTATATATACATGTATTATATATAATTTTTGTGAGGGGGAAACAATGATGTACCTTTGTGTACAGATATTTTTAAATGTTGGTTCCTGGTAGACCCAGCTTCAGTTAGGGTCAAAAGTTACTCTGGAGATTGTTTCCTGCAGATGGCTGTAAGCTTTGAAAAAAAGCACATAAGAAAAAAAATTTAAAGAAAAATCCTACAAAGCTTCCAATCACAGAGCCTTCAAGATGAAAACAGAAAAAGTTCTTACTCGCTGTGTGACCTTGCAGACATCATGGAGCCTCTCTGACTAGATTATTAGAAATAATCTATAAAATGGAAATAATATTGGCCGGGTGCGGTGGCTCACACCTGTAATCTTAGCACTTTGGGAGGCTGAGGCGGACGCATCACCCGAGGCCAGGAGTTCGAGACCAGCCTGCCCAACATGGTGAAACCCTGTCTCTACTAAAAATACAAAAAAAGTAGCCAGGCATAATGGTGGGCGCCTGTAATCCCAGCTACTGGGGAGGCTGAGGCAGGATAAACACTTGAACCCGGGAGGCAGAGGTTGCAGTAAGCCAAGATCACACCACTGCACTCCAGCCTGGGTGACAAGAGCGAAACGCCATCTCAAAAGAAAAGAAAAATGGAAATAATACCTGTCCCAAATACCTTCTAGGGGATATTTTTTTTAGGACCAAATGTACAACCACTTTCCAAAACTGTGAATCACCAGACAAATGGCAAGTCTTCTTATCAGATCGTAAACTTGATTTCTTCTGAATATTTATTTCTATGTCCAACTAAACTCCCACTGAATATTGTGAACAGTTTTCTTTCTGACGTTTCCTACTAGGATATTTTATCTCAGTCTCCCTTTATCTATGCTATCAGAAAAAGAATAATGCGGTGAAGAGTTGTGTTTTTGGCATGGGAAGTTTTATTTATATATATATATACAGGCATATAATATATATTCTGTACATGATAAATGTATTATGTATAAAATATATTTTATATATTATATATGCTTTATATATATTTTATATACCCAACTTCTCTAATTGCTGATTCAATAGGAATACAAGGAGCCTCATCTACCACAGCAGACCCTTTAGGTAGAATGTGCGTGCGTGTGTCTGTGTGTGTGTGTGTGAGAGAGAGAGAGGGAGAGGGAGAGAGAAAGAGAGCTAACACTCAGCTTAAAGAGTTGAAATGACCTCACACCATCTGAAATTACGTGAAAAGCAAGATTTCAGACATTTTAAAAGCTTTTATAAACTAGTTTTCTTTGACCCATTTTCTTCCTTCATTATGACTGAACTGTCACAGAGTATCCTTTCTTTATGGCAGGGTTGGGGGAGGGGAGTGAGGGAACCTCATGCCATGGTTGAGTAACACACATTAGCATGCATAATTCAGAGCTGTCAGCTGGAAAGGAGCCATTCAAGGGCTAGTGTAGTATTTGGATAGGAAAACAGGGTTAAAGGACAGGGGCAAGTTGACTGAAGCTTTCTATGATCCAACTCAGGACTTCCTTGGAGCCTGACTGTGGGCTCACACTACCATTCCTCAGAGGTGTGCTGTCCAATAACATAGACATTAGCCACATGTAGCCAGTTAAATTTAAATTCACAAAAATTAAACTACATTAAAATTTTAGTTTTTCAATCATAGTAGCCACATTCCAAGTGCTC
This sequence comes from Papio anubis, assembly GCF_008728515.1. NCBI lineage: Eukaryota > Metazoa > Chordata > Mammalia > Primates > Cercopithecidae > Papio > Papio anubis. Next base: position 52,469,426 of record NC_044996.1, on the reverse strand, counting down.
AGTAACCACATGTGGCTAGCATGTCCTGGACGGGGCAGACATAGAACATTTCCATAATCACAGAAAGTTCTATTAGACAGCAGTACCTTAGAGAGAAACCGGAGGCTTGTCACCCAGGATTTGCCGGTTCTGAAATGTTACCTAAGAAAATATAAGGAATATACTTACCTCTATCACATCACCTAACACATTGTGTTGCTTAGTTATATCTCACCCCCACTGGGTCGGAGAACTCCTTAAGGGCAAGAACCACATCTTTAGTATTGGTATCTTCAGTGTCTGTCACTGTTCCTGGCACTGGCTAAGTGCTCACCCACTGTTAGTTAACTGATTAACAGCTGATAGTAATCTCTCACCTGTTTCTTTCATAGATTGAATCAGAAATGCAAGGTTTGCAAAGCTCTTTTAAGAAAAGCTGCTGTGCTTCCTAGACTCGTATTTGTTTCAACGTTTCCCAAGAACTTAGTAGGAAAAACTGGCTTAAGTCAAAAACAAACTAACATTCTGTTTCCCCATCCCTCTATGCCCATCTCTTTCATTTATCCAAAGTATCGCTTATAAACCTAAAAAATTAGAATCCCATATTTATTAACATAAAAATGCCAATGTGTAATACACATAATATTGAACATGATATAATCCACACCTTCAAAGAGTGTTTTACAATCTAGCACAATGAGAAACACCTGTAGAACTGTGTATCTCAATGGCCCAATTTTAAAAATTATTTCTCAAATAATACCTTGCATTAATATAGCAATTGTTTTTTTTACAGAACCTTGACCTATGCTCCCTTCTAATAACCACAACAGTCTGAAGATATATATAGGCAAAATACTCCTTTCCCTTTTTAACAGATGGAAAAACTGAGGCCCAAAAGTTTCTGAATCCATGATCATAGCCAATTACTGGCAGAGTCAGAGCAAGAACCTAAGACTCCTTCTTTCCAAACCAGGGGACCTTCCACCCAGTCTAAATTTATAAATAGTAGAAAATGGAAGCCCAATTGGCTCACTTACTGCTTTTGCTTTCAATCTATAGTCCCTTCTGAGATCTATCCTTCATAAATTAAAAAATACATTTTTATGCAATATTAATTATTTCTTCAGGTCATGGTAGAGCCTACAGTAGCTTTATTGCCAAATGTAGTCATTTGCAAAGGTTCTTGAAATCATTACTGCAACCTGACAATGCTATGCTGTCCACTGAAGGCTTTGAAAAACTGAAAAATTCCCCTTTGGGCTCATGAACAATCACAGAATATATATCCATAAAGCATTAAAATTCAATATGACCTTAGAGTTCATCTAATCTATAATCTCTCTCTTGCACACGCACGCACACACACACGATATTTTGAAGATAAGGAAATGGGCCCAGAGAAACTTACAACCACCGCCAAAGCAACGCAGCTGGTTATTAGAAACTCAGGCATGGGTTCAGAACTGAGCTCTTCTGACATTCTCTCTACTTGCCCAGCTCCTTCTTGTTATTTCTCTTAAGAAGTCCTGGAAGAATAAAATCTAATACTCAAAGTCTTGTCAACTAAATTTCTCATGGGAGGAAAAAAGTGAAATTTAGTGTAAATGATGTTTGTAGATCACATCTTGTCAATACTCTACCATTAAGAAAATTAATTGTTCCTAGGGATACCGCAGAAAGAGGATGTACGATCCACCCAAGGAAATAGACTGCCTTTAGCTGAGTGATCCAGAGAATATTGAATGATAAAGCTCTGTGAAATATGGCCTCATTCTAGCAAACAACTTGCTTTGTTGCCACTTAAATTGCTCATCTATAATTGCTAGAGATAAACTGCAATCAAAATACAATATCTTCTATTAGTTTTGCCCACTGGGGATTGTTTGATCATAGTGAAATTATCTAAAAGGTAAATTTTCTCATTTTTACTGCCTCAGTGGAAAGAAACTTGTCTGGCATTAGACCACCAAGGGGAGCTGGAACGATGACAAGTATTGCTCCCTGGTGAAGGGAACTTTTTTCTTGTCTAAATAGTACTGAGCAACTAACTCTAACCTTCTGCCTTTGCAACTAACAACACCTAAGTAGAAAAGGGAAAATCTGTTCTGCTCACTCCCTGAAAGCATCCATCTCAGGCTTACTTGCTTTCCCGTGTTGGAGTCATACCTTTGCGGTTCAGATTTCAGTAATTCATATTTGGTGATCATTTGGATAGAGCTAGGCTGCTGTATCTATTTTTATAAAGGTTTGCTGGGCAAATTGTGGTATCAACAAGGTTACAAGGAAAATGTTTAAAGAGAATAAATTGTTTTTAAGCACTCTGGAAGCAATTTACAAACAACAAATATGTTAATTGCACATCATTCTTATTTATTCATTAAAACAAGTCCAAGGACTTCTACTTGGCAAAACTTCCTGGCACAGACTTTATTAGTCTACTTCTTCTTATTCTATGAACTTGAAAGTAATAAAATTGAATTTCTTTTCTATCTGTAATTCTGACTGCCCTACTCCCAAATAAGTCTCAATTTGACTATGCCATATAAAGCATGAGTAAAATGAAAAGCCATCAGCCCTGGGTCAAAAGACAAAAAAGTCACTGAAGATCCTGCACTGTGTTTAAGACTTCTCTTTGCACAAGGTGCAGGCAACCAGTAATGAAAAGGGGTAGATGGAATCGATGAGAAGGGTAGAAGAAAAAGGCAAAAATAGATCATTCAGAGGCTTCCCCACAATTGAAAAGCTTTGCCTCATGCTCCCTAGCTGTCCTCGACTGACTGTTGCAGAACAAATGACAGCTTGTACAGCTCAGGGCTGAAATAACTTAATTCAATTCAGCAAATACTGTTAAGACTATGTGTCAGGCCCCATGGGAGATGCTAGGGATCTGGAGATTAACCAGATTCCACTCCTGCCCTCAAGGAGTTCACATTTCTAGTGTCGGGGACAGTTAAGTGGAGAGACAATTATAATGCAGGGTTGTAAGTGCTACCACAGTGGCATCTGAGTCAATTTGTGTTACTATAACAAAATACCTGAGACTAGGAAACTTATAAAGAAAGGAAATTTATTTATCCCAGTTCTGGAGGCTGGGAAGTCCAAGATCAAGGTATCAATAGATTTGGTGTCTGATGAGAGCTGCTCTCTGCTTCCAAGATGGTACCTTGCTGCTGTATCTTTCTCTGGACAGGAGGAACATGGTGTCCTCACATGGCAGAAGACAGAAGGACAAAAAGGTGCTGGTCCCTGGAGCCATTTTATAGGGCCAATAATCCCATTCGTAAGGGTAGAACCTTCATGACTTAATCACCTTTTAAAGGCTCCATCTTTTAATACTATCGCATTGGGTCTCAGGTCCCCAACATATAAATTTGGGGAGAACACCAACATTTAGGCCATAGCAAGTGGTATATACAGTGTGCCATGGGAGCACGGAGGAGACAGCAATGGAGAAGAAAGCCTCCATTGGTAACACATGCCATCAGAAGTGCCCTCAGACTATATGATCTAAGGGGGATAGAACTAGGGAAAATATTTGGTTTGGGGGAAGAGTTTGCTTCTCTCTAGCTGTAATTTTTGATTTTGCAAGTTACATATAAATGTCAGGGGAGAGAGAAAGAGAGAACATAAGCCATGCTTAATAAAATCAAGCAACTTCTCTACAACCACAAATCCAGCTGGATTTGGGTTGGCTCTTCTGTAAAGTTTGGAAGATGAGTTACATTCTGTACAAGTGCTAGAAAAATCAATGTCCGAAGGGGTAGCTAATTAAACCACAGAGACTTATTTTTTGAGCCAGTAAAGGTTTTCTCCAGTGGTCAGATGTTCATGAATTTCAAATTCTTTTTGCAGACTTTGCATAAAGATGAGTCCTGAGACAAGTCGACCCTAGCTTGGATAGCCTCTGAAAACTGGCTCTAGTCCCCTTGTCAAGGATAGGAAAGACAGACTGAGCGCCTTCTTCCTGCAGCAGCCTGTAGGTGGAGACCTTCACTTTCCTGAGCAGGTCAGTCCCACTCTCTGTCAGTCCTATGAATAGAGAATATACCATAAAACTTCCACACTTGGTGGGGAGCAGAGACAGCTTTCCTTTCACCATTTATGGACTTCAAGGATGTGGATTTTATGCTTGTTTTCCTCCTCTCCTGATTGCTCGACATTGTGCCTTTTCTCCAAAAGAAGCTGAAAAGTTACTGAGTCACCCTTCTCCCTCCCAGGAGCTGCTGGACCCTGAGTCCCTTCCTGTCTCTCCCCAACTAACTGTGTGCCATCCCTAGAGGCCTGACCCCATTCAGTGCCCAAAAGAGGAAGAAAGTCACAAGAAGAAACAAGGGAAATCTTGGCTTGCTCAGAAACACAGTCTCTACTCTGAGAACGATGTTTTTGTGTCTTCTCTTCCTGGATAAGAGGGCCTGAAGGGCTCTGAGGCCAGAGTCTTTCTGTCCACCACAGGCCTTAAGCCAACAATGTACATATTGTGTTGCTGTGCAAACAGGGTTTACTTTTATCTCTTCCCCCCAAAGTTTTATCTGCTGTGCTTTGGAAAAGTAAATCAATAAGGCATGAGCAGATAGACAATTAATAAAAAAAAAGGTATGAATGACCTCTCCCTAGGTGTTCTTAAAAGAATAAGGTGGTCAACCATATTATAAAATTTGCCTTTTGAAATTTTATTTTCAGAAGTCAATATTTCTTCTGTCATTTGGGCATATTATTATTACTATTATTGTTACTACTATGACAAGTGCCTCTTGGAAAAAAAGCCTATAGCACCAGTAAATTTCAAAATTTCCCACTACGTGTTCATCTTCTCAATATTCCTAAGAGGAAATCAAGCCACATCCAAGGTTTTTCCAAGATATTAACTCCTTCCTAACCCCACTAAAGCATACCACTACAAAGCTGCTAAGGGTCTCAAGAAGATGGAAGACAGCATAACAGCCATCAGTCCATCTTTTCGAGGAACCCCACCTCTGTCAGTGGTGAGCATCTGGTTTTTAATGATGAGAAGATTAAATACAGAACACTCTACAAAGGGAAGGGAAATCTCCATGATCACCCAAGGATCAGTCTTTGGCCTTATACCTAAGAACGAATTGTCCTTGCTGAGTATGTGAAAGCTGTTGTGCTGGTCAATTAGCTGGTCCTAGACTCAAATACTATAAATATTTGTACTCAACATAACTAATTAACAAGCCAAACATTAAGAAGAATGTTTCATGCTTTTGTGAAAGTTTAGTCTCTTAAATTCAACACATTTGCCCAGTGCAGATCAATGTTAAGGCTGGCTTCATACAACTCTTTACCTCTCTCATAATTAAGCAGTATGAATGTTGTTCCACAAGTGACGTGGTCTCCAGGCCGTTTATCAGTCTCTTAACCTCCCTTGAAGCTCATTCTAGTGTGTCAGTGTTTCACGTAAAATAAGGCATCCAGAATTAGACATAATTATCCAGATGTAGTCTGAACAGCAAAGAATTCAGAGGGACTAATACCTCCCATAATCAGAAAACTATACCTCCTTAATGAGGCCTAAGATTACATTTGTTTTAGCGGTCCATTTAACTTCAACGTGATTCCCTCATAACATATCTACCCTTCCCAAATATTCCTTCCATTTCGGCATCACCAGCTCCACTCTGGATTGGCATTGGGCTGGAACTTCCAAAACCACCACCAGATAGGCAAGCAGAGCCACTGAAGGAAAAGAGGACCAAAAGGAAAAGTAACAGTCCTCCCAAACAAAAGAAATTCTACTGGAAAAGAAAGGGAACAGAGCAATTAACAGTGTTACCAATGCACACAGATGTAGAAGGAAATTTGGGGATTACCAGATATCGTGGTAGGGAAAAGAATATCACAGTTATGCCTACTGCATTCTTCATTCGTAAACAACTAATTACTTCTGCTCACAAAAGTAACACCACATCATACATAAAGGCAGAAATCAGCATAAATAACCAAACTGTTGCCTACTTGAAGAATAAACTGAAAGGAAAAAAAGTTCTCTAAAACTGTATTCTAAAGCTGTCTATTTAGACTTTATTGAAAGTCAAACTCTCCTAGACGTATTTTTCCCTGACCTAGCCTTTTGTTCTTCTATGCCCCTCCCCTCTAACCTCTCTGAACGATTAAGAATTTGGTAAATATATTCAATTATTCTAAAGGTGCCAAAACTCTCATTTCAACTTGTTTCCCAGTTAATGTACCATAGCAGAGAATGAATCGCTATTACAAGGAACTAAAAATAAAAATGTTTCTGAGTCCATAATTGGCTTGTCTTGCTGGACTTTTTACGGAGCCAAAGTACCAGTTCCAGACTATTAGCCGTTGGTTAGTAAGAGAATAATATAATATATTTCATCATTAAAATACTTCGCTGTCTACCACTTAAAAATTAAAAGATGCATTTTTTTCCTATCATCTTTCATTTTTAGGAGGTTTTGAAGCTTTGGAGGCACAATGAAAGGACAAGAAAAAACAAATAGGTACTCTGCTCTAAAAATCAGCCATTACCTTCATTAACATTTTCCCTCCTTCTAAGCCTGTTTTCTAGCAGTTCCACAATACACCACATTAAAAGATCATTTGTTTTCCAAAGAATACAACAGTGTGTGTGTGTGCATGCACGCGTGTGTGTGTGTGTGTACGCGTGTGTTTAAACTCAAATGCCAGTAATTGGCTAGGTTGGAGGCTAAAAGTATCTCATAAAATTATGGCAATCAAACATTTGAAATCACAAATTCACAGATCCCTAGACACAGGTTAAACCAAACGAGACTTGTGGCTTTGTAATCATGTCATCGTGGTCCTTCCTACTAGAATCCAGGGATACCAAATGTTTGGTGGTCCATCTGTGGCCTTTAGCTTAATAGAATTAGTAGCTGTGTATTGGCCTCCATATGTAGTATGTGCTAGTACTTTCTATTACTTCCATCACACTTATCACAATTGCAAGTAATTATCTGTGTAATTATTTTTTAAACGTCTATCTCCTGTACTATACTTTGGGCTCCAAAAGGGTAGCGGCAAGTCTGTTTTGTCCTTAAATGTGTATTCTGTACCTGGTAGGATATAAAGGTAGGTAGAGTAGGCATTAATGAATGAATGAACCATCTGCTTTGCTGGAGAAGAAAGTTTGTGTGTGAAGTGGTAAGAAATAAAACTGGGCCTCATTGAAGCCTTACCTAACCACCCTATTTAAATTTGCAAATTTCCTCCAAAATGCATTATCTTCCTTTTCTACTTTTTTTTTTCCATAGCACTTATTTTCTAAAATACCATATATTTCACGTATTTATTGTGTTTATTATCTCTCTTCCCCTACTAGAATGTTAACTCCATGATGTTAGGAATTTTTTTTGTTTGTTTTTGTTTAGTTTACTGCTGTTCCTGGAACCCTGAAAACAGCTCCTGGCACAAAGTGCTTATCAAGAGAATGAAGGTCCTTCATGGACGAGACAAATGACTATACACACACACACAAACAAAAAAACTTAAAAATACTAAATACATGATATCATGGCCCATTTAATAACAACACATCAAGAAATGGAGGCCAGGCACAGTGGCTCACACCTGTAATCCCAGCATATTGGGAGGCCGAGGCAGCTGGATCACTTGAGGTCAGGAGTTCGAGACCAGCCTGGCCAATATGGTGAAACCTCGTCTGTACTAAAAATACAAAAATTAGCCAGGTGTGGTGGCGCACGCCTGTAACCCCAGCTACTTGAGAGGCTGAGATGGGAGAATCCCTTGAACCCAGGAGGTGGAGGCTACAGTGAGCCAAGATCGTACCACTGTACTCCAACCTGGGTGACAGAGCAAGACTCCACGTCAGAAAAAAAGATAAAAAGAAATGGGTCTATGTGTGTCAGTTTTCAGCTTCCTAAGATGTCAGAACCTGATCCTGATCTCTGACTTAGTAGGACAGGGACACCTGGAGGACCCTAAACCACTCCATCTTCCATATATGCCGTGCAGCTTCCAAGCACCACCAAGCCACTTCTGCAATAGAAAGCCTTTCTTCCCTAACAGGGCAACTGAAAGTAAAATAGAGGAAGCTACCTTCTGATCATGAGATTCCAGTATGACATGGGAAGAAAGTGCCTTGGCACTTTTTCTAATGTATTAATCTAACACTCTCTGCTAAAAGCTTTTTACCAGAATTTCCCCCAAACTTGAATTTTATGGGTCAGCCAGAATGCTGGCACTGACCTAGAAATCTCAATTGCCGAACAGGCAGTGAAACAAACAAAATAAATGGGCATTTCTATTCAATAGAAATTTGGGGCGTGAGCAAGGCATCTGGAATTAATAAAGTACTAAAAGCCTCTCGCTTTTTGGGGGAAACTCTGTTCTAGCTGGTGTAGAAGAAAGGAGACTCTGAATCAGAGACTTGAGGTTTAAGACCTGCGATCTCAGAAAAATACTTAACTTTCACATACTTTAGTTTCTTTATCTGTAAAGCTAGGATAATGATGTTTCCAGTGTCATAGAGTTGTTGGGAGGATTAAATTAGTTAATATATGAAAAGCACTGAGCCCAGAAACTGACAAAGATTAGATGTTTAATTAACATCCTCAGTTCTCTTTCTGCCTTGTATCACTTCTCTTCTTCTTCTTTTTTTTTTTTTTTTTTGATGGAGTCTTGCTCTGTCGCCAGGCTGGAGTGCAGTGGCACGATCTTGGCTCACTGCAACCTCCGCCTCCGGGGTTCAAGTGATTCTCCTGCCTCAGCCTCCCAAGTAACTGGGACTACACGCACATGCCACCACGCCCAGCTAATTTTTGCATTTTTTAGTAGAGGCGGGGTTTCACCATGTTAGCCAGGATGGTCTCGATCTCTTGACCTCATGATCCGCCTGCCTTGGTCTCCCTCCGGATTACAGGCGTGAGTTATCTCCCCCAGCCCCCTTCTCCTAGTTTTATGCAGGAAATGGAGAGAAATTGATGTGCTGTTTAAACCATTACAAAAAGTCTTAAAGTCCTTTTGTGAACATTTACTCTGAAAGAATCATCTCATTGGGGGAAATCAGTTTCAGTTTTTAACCTCTCCCTTTCTCTCTTCTTTGCACTAGAATAAGAAAAACAACTTAATATGCTGTGATGCACAGAGAAGAAACTTGGACTTTTACTCTTCACTTTTTTAAGGAAGAGAAAGAGAAAGCTCTTCAGAGCTAGCCTATTTTCCTTTCTTTGAAAAAAAGAGCAAAACCACCATCAGGCAATGTTAGATGGTCCCTAAGGCATTAAATTAAAAAAGGCCTCCAACAAAATTAAAACTTGGAAAACCTCAGAGGGGCAGAAATGTGGGTGATAAAAACTCACAATTTCCTTGTGAGGGAAGAATAAGAAAAAAATGATACAATGAACAGGCTGCAGAGCAAGGCAAGAAAGTTCTAGATGAGCAAAAAACAAAGCAGGGCTCTGCTAAAAGTAGAAGCCAGAGGGACGGTCTCTTGGGAGTTCTCACAGGTGACTAAAAGGAAAGCAGCAGCCTCGGGAAACTGACTATTTAGTTCCTCTTTTTAACTACTTTTTTTCAGTATGGCTTGTGCTTGCTGACTCTGAAACATCCAAAAGTAGAAGAAGGTCCCATAAAAAGGAGGGTTTCTCTAGGGGAGCACCTTTGGAGGGTAGGTAGCTTTCACTAATTTCATAAGTAGCTTTCTTAGCAGAAGGATTCAAGCATTATTTTAAAGTTTACACCCCTCACCCTTTTGATAATGCTGAGGCAATATCTTGGGAAAAGGGGGACAAACAACAGTTATTAATTACCCTGATTAACCCAATTCATAAGACATATTTGTATGGCTGCCATGACAACTGCTTTGACTAACTTGCCAAGAATAGCTTAGCTGTCCATTCAAATAAATCCCTGATAATTACCAGTCTAGTTTACTGGGCTTCTGTGATAATAATAATTAGTGCTACTGTGCAAAAGGTCGCACTAAACAATTTATGAATGATGCATTTTGCATGGTGATTATGTGAGTCACAGGCAATGTACAGAATGTTTGCCATTATGCTATTAATATTAATGTGAAAGGGGGTGGTTAGATTTCAGGCAGTGACTGGCATTATGGTCTTTATAGCTAAAAATGAGCAACGGGGGAAAATGGAAATTTTACTATTAAATAAGGCATGTCCAAGGAATCATAAGATACACTATAACTCACTGTTTCTCTGAAGCCGTAATCCATAAATTATGGTTACAAGTCTTGGATTCAAAAGAAGATGAAATATGAAATATTTGAGTTATGGAAGTACATGTCTTGGTAGGAATGTTTGTGAAGGTAGGAACATGCTACATTACACATAACAGGAGCTCCGGAAAGGTTTGGGGACAGCATTAGGGAAGAATAAAGTCTGTGTCTAGATGTTCATATTAAGCCCTGTATGATTAAAGACAAGCCTCAGAAAAGAAAACCTCCCTGACTACTGGTGATAACCATGGTCAAGAAAATAGGGCATTTCAATTGAAGATCAACATGTTATTCTTCTAATGAAATGGTGCTATGGTCCAAAGGCTTTGAATAGCAACACACCTTTGAAAACTGAGTTCTAAATGCTGCTGTCACTTTTCCATACTAATAAAACCTCTTTATGCTACACAATTAGATTAGAAAATACAGATATCGGCCGGGCGCGGTGGCTCACGCCTGTAATCCCAACCCTTTGGGAGGCCGAGGTGGGCGGATCACTCAAGGTTGGGAGTCTGAGACCAGCCTGACCAACGTGGGGAAACGCCGTCTCTACTAAAAATACAAAATTAGCCGGGCATGGTGGTGCATGCCTGTAATCCCAGCTACTTGGGAGGCTGAGGCAGGTGAATCGCTTGAACCCAGGAGGCGGAGGTTGCAGTGAGCCGAGATGGCGCCATTGCACTCCAGCCTGGGCAACAAGAGTGAAACTCCGTCTCAAAAAAAAAAAAGAAAGAAAGAAAGAAAAGACAGATATCATACTCTGAATTTTAGACACACAATACATATGAGTAGTTAGAAAAGATTGGATAGATAGCAAAAGCATTGGTCCTGTGACCTCTTTCCACTTTGACTTACTTTTGGTTCCCTTCCTTCCAGGGATTTTTTTTAAATGACGCAATATTTTGTTGTTAAAGAAAAAACTTAAACCGAAGTCTGGGTTTTTATTGAATTCCTATAGCAAATAGCTTTTCTTATTAGCTAGGTCTTTTTCTAAACTATTTTCTTTTTAAATCACTGTCATTTCAAGCTTCAGACTATGCTAGGAGTACTGTTCACATCAAATTAGAAATTTGGCATTAATGAAGTGCTCTGGTTGAATTGGCAGAAAGGGATAAAAACACATCCCTTTGTTGCCAGTAACTTAGATTTTTTTTATCTACAGCAAATACAGAGAAGGAAGATTCATTTATGATGAGCAATAACTGGGATTCTACAGTAAAGCATCCGGAACAGTGCCTGGCACATGTTAAGCATTCAAGGAATGAGACGCTACATGAAGAAGGTATTAGGCAATATTTACACTATTGTGAGACACCAGATTGTGAATTTCCAATGAAGTTGAGAATGCTGAGCAATAAAATAACAACTGGTAATGCCTTCTCCACTTTGTTGCTTGTGGGAAACCATGACTCACTCCACTTTGTATTACTTTTGGTTCCCTCTCTTTCCAGGGGTGAATAAAATTGCACAGTATTTTGGTACCAAAAGAAATACAACAGAGATAGATCCTAGTTTGTAAGTAATGTCAAGGCATGTTAGAGTGCAGTCTACATAGGAATGTTTATTTCTCTATGCCTAATGGATATCTCTTAGAATTATATAATTTCTAATACTGTCTTAGGTCTGTATGAAAGCAGGGTTGTTAAGAGTTTAAGAGACCCAAGAGTTTTCTACCAACTCTACCAATAACTGCATTGGAACCTGGTAAAAGGTTTTTTTTTTCCCCCCCCACACACAATTGTGTTTTTAATGTCTTTTTTTCCCATTATGGAACAGAATGGTGGCAATAATGGCATTATGATGAATATGTTGCCTTCTAAGGTGCTTTAAACATGCCAGAAACTAAACTGTTTCTAGGAAAAGAGTAAAACCAATACTTAATCTTTGCGCAAATAATTCTTCATCTTATGCACTGCCCTGCCCTGGATCCACCCCAGTAGACTGTAAACTCTCTGAGGGCAAGGATTATTCAGCACCCATTTTGTAAACTCTGCAGTATCTAGCCCAGACTCTGATGCATAGGTATTCAATACCACACAGCTCAGGTAAACTGAATCTGGGCAGATATGGCTAAGGCACTGAAGTGTGAGGTCAGAGCTTTGGAGAACTGTGTGTCACAACATGTGCAGGAGAAGTGAATCTGCAAGTGTGTAATTAACAACCCAGTGACTGCTGATGAGAAAGAGAATTCGATACTACGCAGCACTGAACACAACTTAACAAGCAGCAACTCATGTAAGAGAACCTAATACTCTACACATTGTGGAGAGGAAAATCCTGAGAGGCAGTGAGGTGAAAGGGAATCTAATCTTCTATGAATGGAAGGCAGTCTAATAGGGTTCGATGTGATTGGAAATCCAATGTACTGGTATAGAAGGAAACCCAATACGAAATAGTGGTGAAGAGGGAATAAACGTTGGTGATTAACCAGACTGGTCACTGGAAATTTCCTTTGTTCTAAAAACACAAAACCAAGCTGGATAAATATTCAGCCCAGGATTTCAAGTCCATTGAGAAAGGGCAGAAATGACCCTGACTATACAAACACTATTCTTAAGTTGTTCATTTATACCACACAAAACTAAGAAGTAGCCTGGGCTCAACTCCCAATCCTGCTCTCATCGTACAGAAGCCAACCAAGAGAAAGCAAGCTGGCAGTACCACTTGCTCCATCAGAAACAGTTACTGTGTTAAATGTCCTTTGTGTTTAGATTAGTAGTGTTTTGCTGGCATGGAAAGTAAGAATGTGTCTATTGGGTTCTCCGGCTAACATGCAATCTGCCTACGTGGATCCTTGAGATAAGGGGGAACCCCAGAGCCCCAAAGGGAAAAGCTGAAAAGTATTTTATTGAGTAATCATTCTACTTTTAAAATAACCTGTTCGTCAATACAGCTCTTTTTCAAGCTCACTAACAGTAAGGAAATTTACATGAAAAATGGCCTTTAGGAGCCATCAGTATTATTTATGAGACGCTATAACTGTGCCTGATGCTTTACAATAGGCAGAATATGCTAAACTAAACCTTGCCTGTTCTTCATGTGTAGTTATTATGAGACTAGTTGGTTATAAAACACCCTGCACTTGTATTAACGTGCTAGCCAGTATAACCACCACCAGCCAAGCAATTCTTTCTGTCACTGGAATCGTTTGAACAAACTACAACAAAAGTCAGGTTAAGACATCAGAAGGAGATTAGCACTGGGGCAGATAAACATGAAGTGTGTGGGCTTTTGTCAGAAGACTATACTAAGCTGCACACTTCCTCACTCCCTGCAGCTGGGCCATGGATGTCTTCTCTGATTATGTCATTGACACAAACAAGTCTCCCTTTTCGTCAGCACTGCCATATCAAGGCATCTTTGGAGCAGCTTAAACTACAGCTCTCCTCTGCCTCTCACATATCATCCACACAGCTGTCACAGACAAACATGGATCGCTCTCTGCAGCCAGAGATGTGGGAGGCAGACAGGCCACAGCTGGATTCTCTGACCTTGGGCAGAGTAAAAAGGGCACACAGTTAAGAGGAGACAATCCTCTCTGGACTTTAGCAAGGGGAAAATTCAATGAAGAAGTCAGATTAGGGAAGAAGATGAATCGCCCCCTGGCCACATCATCTTCATTATTAGGACATGTCAGGAAGCAGGGCAGCTGCTATCAGGACAACAGTCCGGGGAAAGCAAAGAAGAGGAACCCAGACTGTCTGCTTTGCTATTGGCAAAACGAGTCCTCCCCAAACGAGTCACGTAGGGCACCAGCAACTCTGAGATCTGTCACATACACACACACACACACACACACACACACACACACACACACCCCATTTCCTCCCAGCTCTCAGGAACACAACTTTTTTCCCTTTATCTAGACAGTAGCTTTTGCCCACCTTTATAAAATAGGTAAGGAATGGTTGCCCTTGATGGTACTATTACAAAGAGAAAACGCCAGGATGCATCCCTGCCTCTGAGGAATGTAAAGATGAAGAGATAAAGACAATGAAATTACCGTGGCCAAGTTGAATAAAGGCTGGATTTTGATGCATCTATACGCCCTCTGCTGACTGTCAGACAGAACGTCAGAGAAAAAAAGTTGGAGCAGAAAGGAAAAAAGAAACAGATTGGAAGCAGAAAATAGGGAAGGAAAGACGCCTTTCTTCTCTGGAGACTGCTGTCTGTTTATCCAGAGGGAAGATAAAGAGGAGGAGGCCCTTGACCTCCTATTTATCAAGAGTAGCCAAGAAAGAATATAAAATGCTAAATATTGCCTTAACACTACTCTGATTCTATGTTATTAATGTGACTAGATGAACCTTGCATGCCGTAAAAACACTATCTTACTGAGCTGCATCTGCACACCACCCATTGACATTGGTTGGGGGTGGGAGGTGGCATAGACTCAAAAGGGCCATCGAGCAGTAACTGGAGGAATGGATTTGAGCCACAAACCATCCATCTGAAGCTGACTCCAGGCTGCTTCTTTCTTTACTTTGAAATAGATTCTTTTCATGACTGCTTTTCTGAAATGAATTTGCTTTTTCCAGAATTCATGGTAGACTTGGTGTGTTACCACAACCACTACCTCCTCTCAGCCTCTTTCCACTTTTTAAACCAATGGCTATGTGTTGGATTCAAGACTTTGGCACTCAAATTCAGACTACCTTGGTGGGGGAGGGGTGGGAAATGGTTCCCTGAGATTAGGCCAAGAGTTTAATGTCAACAGCCAGACATCCACCATTTTCCTGTCCCCCACCTTTTTGCCTCACAACTCCTGTTCACCCTTCAAGGGTCAGCTCAAATATTACTTCCCTTCCCCCAGACTAGGTTGAGTTTCCCCATTTTTCTCTTTCATAATAATATGCTCTTTTCTTTCATAGCATTACAATTCTATATTGTTGGTGTTTTGTCTCCCCACTCCATGAAGACAGGGGACTATGTCAGTTTTGCTGACCACTATTTAGTCATTATCTAGAACAACACAAAGAATGGCGTAGATACTGAAAAAAAATAGCATAGAATGAAATAAATTAATATATCCATAGCAAAGCAAACTAAACTATTCAACAAAATGAGTTGCTAGTATTGAAATAACACTTAAGAAAGCATTTTGAAACACTTCCTCCAAAGTCTCTGTTCTCTGATTCTTATTCCTCCCAAACCCCCAGATATATTCAGTTACTTCAAAAAGTGCTGGCAGAAATTTTATGCCACAGCCTGCTTTCTGCTTCAATCACCTTTAATTTTGTTTTCAAATTCCAAATGAAAACCCGTTTCCCTGCTACAACTTACCACTGCAAGTGCTTACACTATGTTTATTTAATTTTGCAAACCAAGGAATCGATAAAACATTGTATTGATAATATAATTTCATTGAATCCTGCAAACAGGCCATCAGCTGATACTGAACCAATTAATATTGAATTCTATGTAGTTTCATTTGGTCTAATAGTCACATATGATATTTACAAAGTCCATTATTCAGCAATAAAAAGTCCCAAGATTATTTGATGTATTTCTGACCTTTCTGGTTCTAAGCAATCTTTTTTTGTCCACTTTGAAATATTACCTATAAGGCATTTTACAAAACTGTACTCTGTGAGCAACATAGAAGGTCTAAGGCCAAAGATAAATATTATTTGTAAACACCTCATCTTAATAATAGGTGACTAAACATGTAATATTACCTAGCCTACAAATGTTTAACATTGATGAGAAAAAACTGGAAGGTCTTGGTTTACTTGAATTTCACATACCTGACTTAAAGATGAGTTAGTGCAATCCACCAACAGAGACATTGAAAGTCTTCCCTATAGGATATGCCTGTGATAACAAAAGACAGTATAGTCTGACAAACTGAAACCCCAGTAAGACCAAGCCTCTTGTGGCCATTGAAGATAGCTTTTTTTTTTTTTTTCTCTGCTACTCAATGACAGGGAAATTAAATTTCATTTGAGGTTAATGCTTACTTGATATGCTGTGGAGGGAATTTTTCTCCCCTTGGTTCTTTACTTACACCAAAAGAAAGCACATCCCATGGAACATTTTAGGCAGACTGTAAAGGTTACTGGCACAATGAATATGATACACTTCTCTCTGCTACATCATTATCAATCATTAAATTACCTTAGGCTTGAACAAGAAAGCAAGAACAAAGTAGGGGGATCTGTTTAGTGCAGAGAACCACTTCTAAAATTAATTTAAAAGAAACTGTCCACCTGAAATGAATCATTAGATAAGCCTTGTATTTTGCACATTTCACAATGGTTGGGATGATGTAATATGGGCAATTACACACAAGCAACTAGAAAGTTGTCGTCCAAAATAGCTGCAGCACAGCTGAGGTTTACTCTGGGTCTGTGGTTTATAGCAAAGCAACAACCTTCCCTACACACACAGCCATTACAAATTCAAAGGAAACCCTGAGCTGCATTTGGATATCATTTTAATTATACGTGCATGGATTACAACTCGATAAGCTAGAGAAGGAAAATAATCAGCCTGTACTGAAATAAACAGAAAGCAGTTAGTACTCAACTGCTGACTCTATTGGGAACGATATCTAGTAATTTTTTTTTTTTTTTTAAAAAGCAAACTGGTGTCTCAGGGCTGTATACAATCTCATTAAGAAACAGACACAACCAGCTACCTATTATTTTCTTGGCAATGGTTCACTTACAGTGAGACTCTGTTTGGCAGAGTTCACATATTTTACATTCAGGTTAAATATTATAATAGATAGTTAAGCTTTTGTTCTCCCCCTCCCCAAGCCGCCTGGCACTTCCCTAAAACTCCCCACAAGTATAAATTTGTCCACAAGTGGCCAAAGTGAAATTGGAGTCCCTGCCCTAAGCCACTACATTTCATCCCAAAATTGAGAAAAGAGTGTAAGATATTCTTGGATAAGAGAAAGAAGAAGCTGGTTTCCAGGGTAGAAGGAAAACATGTCTGAGACAGAGCATAGTCCTGGGAACATGATCTCAAAAGTTCCTCACCATGAACTGGCTATTTAAAATTCATTTGTAAGTCACTTGCATGAAAGAAAGAAGAAAAGGCAGTGGCCCTGAAACAGAGCCCAGGTCTGCGGAAGCAGCAGGTCACAGGAGAAGAAAGGCTTGGGGCAGTATTTATTAAAGTGCAGGTCACAACCCCAAGCCAGTGGTCCATGAAATTGCCATCTCCAGAGCTTCCTAGCTAATGGAGATACCCAGCACAGAGTCATGCAGGAGAAAGGTTGAAAAATGCCAGATTAAGGCCTAAATTGATATCCACTGACTCTGGAAAGAAAATACTAAGGGATAACATCAGAAAAGGGCTTCTGGCTCTCTGGCCAGCACATCTAGCTAACTGTGATTCATGTAGGACCTCCTCCCACTTCACATTTGAACTAGCGATGGGTGCCACAGTAAGAAACAATGAGAAACTCTGAAGAAACCACTAAGGAAAAGAATAAATACTGCAATGTAAAAAGGAATTTGTGTAACTAAAAGCAGAAAAGCACACTGAGGTGGAATTTATTTGCAGTAACAGAAAAGAGGCAAATGGAAGTTTTCTTTAATTTCAAAATTCAATTGTGTTGCCCTCTACAGTACATTGCTAGGGGCAGTAAGAATCTGACTGCCTCCTTCCAGAGTAAGAGGCACAAATTAGATATTTTCCTAGTCAAAAAGAGATCAAAATAATAATAGCTACCTAACATTTACTGATGGCTTATTATGTACCAGGTGCTTGAACATTCACATTGAATCCTCACAAGAATCTAGGAGGTAGGTCCCATTACTCTTATTTTACAGATAAGAAAGCTGAGGCACAGAGGAAGTAATTTCCCTAAAGCCACTCAGCTCCTGACTCTAACTTCTAAAAGCAAAGATGCAATAAATCAAAATAACTATTACATGAACACTCAAGTGACAAACCGTATCTAAGAAAACATGGAGGGTTCAATACAAAATAGAGACGCAAAAGTCAAGAGCTCTCCTATGTACTCTGCCAGCTTTGTCCGATTAGAAAATGTAATGGAATAAAGAGCCCACTCAAAATAACAGCAAAACTATTAAATAGAAGTAATCTTAACAAAAAATGTAAGGAGAGCTATGTAAATATGCTGATAACATTAGAATGAAACATGACTAAATGGAAAGATGTCATATTTCTAGATAAAAAGCCTAAACATTATACGCATGTCAATTCTTCCTAAATTTATCAGTTTGGTACATTTTCAATCAAAATCCCAAGATAATCATTTTTGAAACTTAACATGACTCCAAAGTTCATCTGAAACAACGAACAGAAAAACTGAAACTCTTTTTAAAGACAAAGAATAAGGAGAAACTAAACCTACTATCTATTAAAATCTATTATAAAGCGTCAATAATCAAATCAGTGTGGTATTGGTATAGGAGTAGACAAACAGATCAGCGAAAAATAAATGAATAGCCCAGCAAAGGGCCTAGTCTCTGTAAAAACTCAACATGTTTTTCAGAAGCACCAGAAAGTTAAGGTGAAGAAGAAATAAACAATAAATGGTACAAACTCAACCAATTAACCATCTAGGAAAATGTTTTTTACATCATACTTCCAACTATATGTCAAAATAAATTCCTAATGAATTAAAAATGTAATGTAAAAGTGAATTCATAAAAATACTGAAAGAAATGTTATATATATAATCTCTTTGTTGGTAGAAAGTTGAATAGCTTAAAAGCAACAGAAGAAATCACAGATTAAAGCACTGATAAATTTTTTTTCAAATAATGATTCCAAAACACTGTAAGTCAAAAATAAGCATAAACAGTTAAAAGTCATACAACAAACTGAAGAAAAGTATTTCCAATAAATTAAACAAGGGATTTACCTTAACATATATATTAGTAATCAAAGAAATACAAATTTCAACTAAAATTAGATGCCCATTTTCCATCTATGAAACTAATAATTCTCCTTCCCACCCCGTCCCCTGTCCTCTCATTTGCCATTCTCCCAACAGGTCTCCATTCTAATTAATTTTGTATTTATTCTTCCATACAATTTCATGTATTTATATAAACCAACAAAATATATATTCTCTTTTTCCCACCTTTTTTCACGGAAATAATAGCGTGCCCTACACTTTTTTCTGAATCTTCATTTTATTTAGTTAACAATATATTTAGAGATTTTTCATATCAATATATAAAACGTTCCTTTAAAAAAAAATTTCTACTGACAGACATACACATTGTTTCCATTTTTGCTATTTCATATAATACATCAATGAAGAACCTTATATATACATCATTTTTCATGTGGTCAAGCATATCTATAAGATTAATTCCCTAGAAGTAGAATTGCTGGGTCAAAGTGTACATGCATTTGTAATTTTGAGAGATAATGTCAAACTGCCCTTTACGGGACTGGTACTAATTTACACTTCCAGGCCGGGGCCTGGTGGCTCACGCCTGTAATCCCAGCTCTTCGGAAGGCGGAAGTAGGCAGATCACCTGAGGTCAGGAGTTCGTGACCAGCCTGGCCAACAGGGTGAAACCCTGTCTCTGCTAAAAAATACAAAAATTAGCCGGGCATTGTGGTGAGCGCCTGTAATCCCAGCTACTTGGGAGGCTGAGGCAGGAGAATCGCTTGAACCTAGAAGGTGGAGGTTTCGGTGAATCGAGATGACACCACTGTACTCAGACCTGGGTGACAGAGTGAGACTCTGTCTCCGAAAGAAAAAAAAAAATTATACTCCCACCAATAATGCATGGGACCGCCTGTTTTCCCACAGCTTCACCAGATTGGTGGTGACGTTTAAAACTATAATAATGTTTTGCCAGTACAGTGAAATGGGCTTTCATACACTGTCAGTGGGAGTACACATTGCTACAACTTATCTGGGGGAAATACCACTTTTAAAAATATATAAACCCTCAGATAAAACAATTTCACTTGTAGAGAACTTATTACAGGCAAACAATCAGAGATCACAAAAAAAATTTATATATAAGGATAGTCGTCATAGTGTTATTTATATAAAACAAAAATTTAAATAACCTCAAAGTTCAATACTAGCAATGGTTTGAGTAAAACTAAACCCTATCTATAGAACAGAATACAATTCGGCCACTAAAAAATTGCTTATAAATATTCCGTAATGACATAGAAAAAATGTTAGCTGGGCATGGTGGCTCATGCCTATAATCCCAGCACTTTGGGAGGCTGAGGCAGGCGGATCGCTTGAGGTCAGATGTTTGAGATCAACCTGGCCAACATGGCGAAACCCCATCTTACAACACAAAAATTAGCCAGGTATGGTAGCAGGCACCTGTAATCCCAGCTACTTGGGAGGCTGAGGCAGGAAGATTCTTTGAACCTGGGAGGCAGAGTTTGCCTCCCAGAGTGAGCTGAAATTGAGCCACTGTACTCCAGCCTGGGTGACAGAGTGAGACTCCGTCTCAAAAAAAAGAAAAAATGTTATAACGTAATGTAACGATGAGAAAAGAGAAACAGAATAATCTCAACTAAAATTTTAAAACATTAAAACCATGGACATTTTTCTCATTAATTCAACAAACATTTATTGGGCATTTATTTAGTCATGACATTAACATATGTGTTTTCAAAAATACCAACTCATTGAGATTAGCATTGGTTTCAGGGAGCTTTTGTGTATCTACATCTCCCTACGTGGCTCTATCTCCCTCATCGGCACTGGTAAACAAGAACATTTCAGTCACAGCATCCCATCAGTTCTGTTCTTGGGACCTAGCAAACAGCAGCCATAGGAAGTGGAGGGTGGGAGCTAAGGGTACCTCAAGGCCTTTTGGCCTATCCGGGGCCCATAAGCAAGTTCAGAGTCAGGCCTTCACACATATCAAATAGAGCATCGTGTGCTTAATAGGGCTCTCTTCACAGCCAGTCCAAAACCCTCACTGATTGGCAAGTGTAAATAGAATTTGAATGCAATAAACAAAATTCCTTGCTTTCGATCTTCTTATCACCTTCTGGGGTTTTATATTAACTTTCGTGCTGATATGAATTTACATAATATTACATAAATTTTTATCAGCTAGAACATTCTGCTTTATCACATTAACTTTTTCCAAATCCTGGCTTAACTGCAATTAAATATTTTAATTTCATGGAAATTCTTTTCTAATCCAAACAATCTCATCTTTAAGCCATCTGAAGAGAAAATATGAATCTTAAGTTGCTCCATAATCAAGTTTCAAACATTCTCAATACTTCTTTAAATGAAGACTTTTACTTTAAGGAACTGAACTCTAAAGGAGGCTGGGGTGGGAGGTTCCCTCAATTTTTAGACCTTTGTTTCATTTCTATCAAATGCTCCATGCTATAACATGAAAACCTTGTAATTTGAATTTAAACCCGTCTAGTTAAATGGTTGCACATATAAGAAATATAGTCCTGCTGAAAGTCAGTCTCCATTTATCCAAGGGACAGACTACAGAATTAGGCCACAGACATTTTCCTGTAGCTAAGATTTCATTTACAATCAGAGTGATGTTGTACACGGTTCTCATGCATTAGCTATGGGGTGGAGAGTGAAGCATCTTTGTGAGTTTTTTTTTTTCCATGAGAATTTTCTTTACAATATCTAAGTAGTTCTGATGTCTATCTACACAGGGCCACTGAATTAAATATTTTGCCCTTAAGTGTGCTGCTTAGGATGTGAGAAGTTTATACAGCCATCAATTAAAGAAGTGTTCCAAAGGATGCTGGCTTTTGTATTTATGCTGTCCAAAACTAGCCTACTAGATGAGGAAGCAATCAAAAAATTTGCCTTTCATAAAAGGATTGAACCCATTCTACTTTGTTGAAAAAAGAACAAAACTAGTGCATTTAGTCAAGGTTGAATTTAAAATTTTTAGCATCTCAGTGATCACCAAATCACTGACTCCTTCTTCTTTGTGTTCCAAATGGTTGGGGCTATCATGTTGAAACAGGATGCTTCAAAGCCCAGAAGCAAGAACATGAAATCAAGTACTGGAGAATACTAAAAAAGCACTTCCCTCCAAATTGGCCATTTGGTACTGAAAAGGGCACTGAAAAAAATGTATTTTGTGAAAAGTGGCCCTTAGATAAAGCCTATATCATTTTTATAGTATTAAATATCTGTATAAGTTGCAGTTAAATTTTACTATTTTAAAACCTCTCATTCTAAAAATAAAATATGTGAACTAGATGTCTAACACTGATGAGACAAATCTACTTTTACAAGAGTATACATACGGGCAAGAAGAATGAAAAAGGAAACAAACATTGTTCATAACATTATTTCTCACATTTAAAAGGTAAACTGTAAATAAAAGAGTAATTTTTAAATGTAAAACTTCATACTTGTTACCTTCTGAGAGAGACCTCCAAGAGAAGAAAATTAAGAAGAAAAAATTAATATGATCTAATTGGAAAATGAAAATAAGGAACATTTTGGTCTGCCCCTCCTCGGAATAACTGATAAAAACTGTCTAAGCCACCTTTTTGGCCCTTAATACCTACTGCATAGTATCACGGTTAATTTAAGTAATTGCTTTTCTGATGTCAAAAATAATACGTATTCAATGTAGAAAATTTGGAAAACTAAAAAAGTATACTATTTAAAAAGCAAAAATTGCCTGACTTCCTATAACCTGAGATAACTGTTTTGTTTTTGTTTTTGTTTTTGTTTTTTTGAGACGGAGTCTTGCTCTGTCGCCCAGGCTGGAGTGCAGTGGCCTGATCTCGGCTCACTGTTAATGCTTTGCTAATTTTCTTTCCAGTCTTATGTGTGTGCATATGTGCATGTGTATGTGTGTATATATATATATATATACACACACACACATATATATACACACATAATTGGATTGTTTACATATTATATGTATTTACATATTGTAATATATTTAAACAATTTGAATAACTAATATATGCATATATTAAACTGGAATTAATCTATGTATGTTGTTTCATTTTCTGATTTTTTCAATTAATATATATTATACCGTATTTTCATGTGTAATTAAATATTCCTCAAAATATTATTCTACTGGCTTCACAGTATTCTAGCATATCTATATATCATAATATATTTAGCTATTAACATATTGATGATATTTAAGATATTTCTGATGTCTTATCCTCATAAATTATACTGAGATTAACACCTCTGTACATGAATTTCTATGCTGATCTAAAATTATTTCCTTAGGATAAATTCCAGAAGTAGAAATATTAGATATCTTAGGGCTTTTAATGTGTATTGCCAAATTGCCCCCAGGAAAGATTATATCAATTTTTAAAATTATATTCCAGGTTGCAATGTATCATAACCACACCCTTGCCATCACTGTTATTTTTTTAATCTTTGCTTATTTGATAAGTACAAAATGACACCTTACATATCAAATCATTGTCTGTGATTCCCCAGAGGTAACAGATTGGTGAGGAAATAGTTGTGAAGACTTTAACTTTTTACACATTCCTGTGTTCCTTGATTTTTTAGTAGTAAGTATGCATCATCTTTGCAATTAAAAATCAATAGCAGTTCATTGCTATTAGTTGATTACTATGGTTGAAATATTTTTATATATCTATTGGCCGTTTGAATGGCCTCTTTATTAATTATCCATTTGTGTTCATTTTACATTTTTTATATTGGGGTGTTTGTCTTTTCATTGTTTTGTAAGAGCTCTTTATATATAAGGGTATTGTTTAAAAGTCCTCTTATTCAAGATGTCTTCCCTGACCTTCCTAGAGCAATCCTCGTTCTCGACAAAACATGTATGCTTCATGCTTCCTTATTTTTCTTCGTATCACCATTTGTCCATAAAAATGTAAACTCAATGGAAACAGAGATTTTTGTTCACGGTTGTATCCCTAGCACCTTGAATAGTGACTAACATGTAGTAAGCACTCTATAAATAACTGAAGCATTAATTAATGAATTAATAAGCACAGGTTCTTCATAGAAGGAGAACAGAATGGTGGTTGTCAGGGATTGTGGGTGGGGGAAACAGGAAGATATTGGCCAAAGGATACAAAGTTTCTATACAAGATAGGTTCTGGAGATCTAATGTACAGCATGGTGACTATAGTTAACAATGCTGTATTGTATTCCTGAAATTTTCTAAGAGAGTAGATCTTAAGTGTTCTCACTATTTTAAAAAATGGTAACTATATGAGGTAAAGGCTATGTTAATTAGCTTGATGGTGGCAATCATTTCACAATGTATACATGAGTCAAAACATCAAGTTGTACACCTTAAATATACACAATTTGTATTTGTCAATTACACTCCCAATAAAGCTGAAAAACAAATTAATAAATATAGGTTCTCTGCACTATAAATTTAAAATATTTTCCCAGCTGATAGTGAGAGCTGCTGGTATTTTTCTTTGTGCTCATTTTCATTGTTTTTATGCTCTTGAAGTCCTCTTCAGTTTCAAAATTAATTGGATATTTATTTATATTTTCTTCTAATAATTTTATTATTTGAGTTTTCATATTAACTAATAAATGTGAAATTTATTTTTGTCATATAGTGGGAAATAAAATCATATTTTTTCCAATTGTTAACCAATTACGTGGCACCATTTAGTAAATGATCCTTGCTTTCCTCATTGACTTAAAGAAAACGTGTTTAACTTCTATCTTGTCTCCTCAGTGGCAATATAAACTACAAGGTGAGGTACCACTTACGCTTTCTCTATGTCCCTCTGGGCTGAATACAGGCCTGGTCAGTGAAAGATGATCTATAAATATTTGGTGGAGGGATGAATGGATGGATATTTTCAAGCTAAAAATTTTTTTTTAAAGAGCCTAACTACTAAGCAGTAAGTCCACTCACTAAAGTCTGGAGGCAAATCATCATAGAGGGCAAGGTTTGACCCAGAATAAATGAATACTCTCTAACAGCAGGGCACTGTAACCAGTATAGAGCTAGTCATCAGTAACAAAATACATTTAATAAACACCTGACACTGTCCAAAAGAAATTGCATAGAGTTGATCCTACCATCAAGGAGCTCCTAAAAATTATTGTTTAGGGAGCCTAGGGTAGAACAGAGCTTCCAAGGGTGTCCCCTCCGACTGCCCCTTCCCTTGAAGTACCAGTAACTCCCTGAAAGAAATAGATTGCTTTGTTACAGAAGGTGCCCCAAATCCTGCTGGATGCAGTCCATCAGCCTCCAACATGCATTGGGTTTAATAATTCTGGAATCAAATCTAGTTTAAAAGAAAATCTACCTCATTTTTGGCTCTTAAGTCAAACCCCAAGTGCCAAGTATATATTGATTCTGTAGGGCTCAGTCAGCCTCCTATGGCCTGAAATTAAAAATAACAGCAAGAACAAAAATACATTTTTTTATTGAATTTTGGCTCTTTTCTTATAATCTATAACAAACAGCAAAATGAGCAGAGCCATGGTGGGCTGCCTCTCATGCCAACAAATCCCACGAAGAGAATGACAATCAGTGAAATATATTGTTAAGCATGAATAGTAGCTAAAATATTTATCTCTGTTGCAAGGTATTAAGATGAAAAAACTCTCAAAGTGGAAGCTTCAAGCAATTGCATTAGAAGTTGCATAATTTGGTTAGACTGACCTTAGAACGGAATAAAAAGCTGCTTATTTCCATAATGTTGGCCTTCAACTGTATAAAAGGTTAGATAATTTATCATGATATACAAAACAGTTTTCAAGAATACCCAACTTAAAAGGAGATCTCGGTGACTTCCAGCTCTGTAAATTTTTAGGTACAGTGATAATCGACATAATTTATATTTAAGTGAATTTGTGCTCTCCTGAAAGGTCGTTTGCCAGGCAAGACACGTGCATCTCCTATTCATCCCTAAAACAAGTACAGACCAAATGAAGCAAGGTTAGAATACCCATTGCTGCCTTTATGGCAGAACTCGCATTGGACAGGAAGACATATTTGAACAGAGAGGCTCTGAGTTTTGGCATGCACACTCACAACCCAGATTATACACAGAATATGCTGTCCTCATTGAAAGCTAATGTGCTGTACCTATTGTGTCACCTGCCATAGCTAAGTCCTCTGTCTTCAATATCACCTACAGAGCAACCATTGTCATCACATGGACTCAAACTTTAATGCAGGCAGCTATATGAAGCCCTTCAAACCAATGCAGCAAACATTGACACATTTACACCTAGAGCTGAAAGACAACTTGGAGATCCCCTAACCCAATCTCTTCACATATTGTTGCAGGTTTGGTGTAGTTCGGCATTTCTCTGGAATTTTCAGAATTCTCTATGTCTTGGGTTCTGATTTCCCTAGTAATAACAGGTTTCAACAAACTAAAGCTTCTTTTTTACGTGGTTGTTTCATCTGTTTTGCTAGTGACCTCCTCCCCTACCTCAGAATTGCAGATTTCTAGATGGTTATCTTTGATGATACAGTCACTTGGGCTCACTCACACACTAGAGAAAACTGTCCTGATAGAGTTTGCTAGGCTCAAAGAGTGAGGAGAGCAAAGTGTTGCAAACATCACACATATTTATTTGATCCCATACTTCCAAATATGACACCATGCACAGCCACAAACCTTTACAGGTACGGATTTGTCTCCACCTTCCATGATCTCCTCTTGAGGGTACCTGGTGATCAGATGTGCAAAAACCAAGCCCCGGATGTCATTCCAACAATGCCCAGTGCCATGGTATTTATAGCTTACCAGTTTTATAAGGTTTTGCTCCATCAGGCCACTACACAATGCAGAGTTTTTGCAAAGGCAGGTTAGCTTTCTTTCCGTTTCAGGAAATTATTATATTTTTACTGCAACAAAGCACACCTCTTTTTCTATTTCTAAAGAATTACCAGTAAAGGCAAAATTAGAATGAACTAGAAGTGTAAGTACACATATGCCATTAGTAAGTGCACAAGCCACATAGAAAATTGGTGTTTCATATGTAGTATTTGCGATTTGTTTCCAAAGAGCCATAACTATCATAAAATTATTTTGCAATTTTAAAATCAGGCAAAATCTTCACTACGAAAAAAACCAATATTTAGTACTAATACCATCGTCTTCTCTCCTCTAAACTTTTAGGAACAAATGTTACCATTAGCATACTCCATCACTCAAAAGTCTATACTTGAAAAAATGGAAATGCACTAATTAAAGAAATGATCAGTACAGCAAGCTCATAGTCGATGCCAATCTTATGAGTGCAGTGTGTCTGTGTCCTTACTGTGGCCTCTGTGCCTGGCTGCACAGAGGAGGAAATCAGTCTTCCAACAAGCCATTCACCATTACCTGTAGCCATATGCCTCTGTTCATCCCTGTATCTCCAGAGCCCTGCCTCCTTCAAGTATGTCAAGTTTCAAATATGAATGCTAGATTATGGACCTTTTTAGTTATAAAAAAGCCTCTTAAAGGTTAAGCCAATCCCTCTGAACACAGTTTGACAGGGTCTCCCTGTCCATTCTTCTCACTTAGAAAAGATACGGTTTTATAGCAAACGACCTGTATACATAGGCAGCCCAAAGCAGACTCCCTCAAGCCAAGAGAATTAAAGAAGAGGAAAGCTTGATACAGAATTGTGCCCAAAAGAAACAAAAAGAGAAAGCAAGCCTCAGAAAATAATTTCTAATAAATTGAAAATATGCACTATAAAGTATTCTTAAGCTGAGTTGTATGCACAGCAATGATTATTCGGCTGCTTCCTACTCACCGAGTTCTCAATTAAAAAGAGTCTCTGAGATATCTATCCTTGAGCTATATCAAATTGGGGTGTCATGGTCTCACATTTGGGGGATCACAGCCTGCTGTGACTAAGCTTATGAGCATTTCCTCAGGGAGACAACCAGCAGAATGTCAAAGAGTTGGGAAGGGGGCTCTGAGGACCTAATATCATAGACATGTGTACAGTCAGCCCAGCCAGTAAAGGCTCCATCATCACAGAGGCAAAAAAGTGAATGAGAGAAGCAGATAATGTTCATTTTATTCCCTCCCGCTTCTTTCTCTCTCTCCTTTCCCCCCTCCCTCTCCCACATATACATACACACACACACACACACACACACACACACACACACACACACACTCTCTCCCCTGAAGAGGGATCTGGCCTTTGGATTGAACTTTTCTTCCTGTCAGCTTACACAGGGAATCCATTTTGCTCAGAAGAGCAAACTATACAATCTGAGAAGAGGTGCCCTTCATGCTCTGGAAATCAGATTTGGGAGCGAAAATAATCCAGAAGGCAGAGACCGCCAAGGCCAGTGCTGGTGGCAGTGAGGGAGAGCAGCTTGCCACAGAACAGCGGCCAGATGGGGCCCAGTGGGAGAAACTGAAAACTGGCCACCCTGGCACTCAGAGACTTAATGGAGCATCAGAAGACTATGCACATCAAGGCAGTGCTTAAGCATCTGACATTAAGAAGCCGCAGTGCAGCCAGGCGTGGTGGCTCAAGCCTATAATCCCAGCACTTTGGGAGGCAGAGGCGGGTGGATCACCTGAGGTCAGGAGTTCGAGACCAGCCTGGCCAACACGGTGAAACTCTGTCTCTACTAAAAATACAAAAAAAAAAAAAAAAAAAAAAAATTAGCCGGGCATGGTGGTGCATGCCTGTAATCCCAGCTATTCAGAAGGCTGAGGCAGCAGAATCGCTTGAACCCAGGAGGCGGAGGTTGCAGTGAGCCGAGATCACACCACTGCACTCCAGCCTGGGTGACAGAGCGAGACTCCGTCTCGATAACAACAACAAAAAGAAGCCGTGGTGCTAGCCCATGAACAGAGCTCAAGGAGAACAGAGATTTGACACCAAGCTTCCTGCCTGCTTCAGTCCCAAAGGGTCTGCTCAAAATTCTGTAGGCAGTTGGTCCTAACATGTGTCTGTCAATTTGTCTATCTCACTCTCATTCTCATTTTTCCCCCATTCTGAAAAGTGATTTTTCTCCCTCCCCAAATACTGAATTTAAAGGAAAGTCTAAGAGAGCTCTTTCATTTTCCAAAGTAATTCCCAGGCTCTACCCAATACAGGAAATCCTCACTGACTTGGGGAGCTTTCGGAATCTGAGACGGCAAAGAGGAAGCCATCTCTTTTCAGGAACAAGCTCTAGAGGTGAAGACAAAAAACAAAACAAAACAACAACAACAAAAAAAACATTCGTGATGGGCTTCTGTCCTTTGAGTCAAGGGTTTACAAACAGTGGAGAGAAAAGGATGGGAAGGTGGCAGCTGTCATATTTTATTTCATTTTTTAAGAATCTGGAGCAAATATTAAATGCTAATACTTGTTAAATTTCAATGGCTCGTACCCATCTTTTCTGGACACTATATTTTAAATATTACATAGTTGCAAGTTGTTTAATTAAGTAAAATTCAAACAGGAAGGCTAACCAGTGAGGATTCAAGGGCCAGATTTCAATCAAGGGAAAAATGAATTGGCCCACCTTTCAAAGGTTTTGTAAATCTTGTCAATTTGAGGAATCTAATTTTAAGCAAACAAGATATGTGAAAATCCAGACTTACAAAAGAAATCAGTTAGGAGTTGATTATTCACATTATATAAGGACTCTTCTTTATGAAAGGATCCACCACAGGCTTTCTTTAAATACAGAATTCCACTGCTGTGATTAGCATGGGGTCTAATTTACAAAACAAACACTCTTAGGCTGACCAGCTTTTCAGGAACACAGCTACCATTGAAAGCATACCCGCAGGTCCTCCTGGAGAGTCCTGTCAGGTTTTTCATTAAGTGACAGAAAACGCTTGGAAGCTGCACCAGAGGAACTACTATGAAGCAAAATGGAGGCTTGTTTGGCTGCAAATGTTGTGTGCCTGGGTAAGTCATTTGCCTTTTCTATTTTCATCACTGTAGAGTGGAAACACTGGTCCATTCTGACAGCTCTTCTAGAAATGCTGTGGAGCTGTGTGGTCCTAACCAATATGCCTAATGATAACAAGTAAGGTTTCTGCATAGGAGCTCAAGCTCCCGGAGTTGGCGGAGTTGCTGTCCCCACAGCTGCAGGAATTTTCTTCATCATTCCCCTAGGGGGCACAGGGAGGTGCTAGCAGCCTGGGTACACCGACCAGAAGCTGAGTGACCCCACTATGCAGCCCACACAAAAACCACTCTAACTACACAGCAGCCAAATAGGAAATGTAACTTGAAGAGCATTTCCCTCTGCAAACAACTGATCCTCTGGGATTTTCACTTCAAGCCTCTCAATTGTTCGAAGTAAATGAGGCTCACATCAAAGGCCAGCCAGTCACACATCAAGAAATCAAGCTTCTTCTCCGTGGGGGAAAATGGCTGCTCCAGAGCCAGCCTCCCACCTCTCACACACAGGCCTCTTGTAAAAACGACTTTATTTACCCACATCTGAGACACTCGATTCAACCAAGCTTGGCCTCCCCTAAATCCTGGAAGCTGAGGTACACATGCAGAGGGGTCAACATCTGAAACTTGAAGCAGACGCCTAAAAGCCACAGCACTGCCACAGCTGAAAGACTCCAGCTTTGCCAGGAGGTGACTTCATCCTTTTTTAGTTCCCTAATTCCTGACTAGCAATCCCCTAAACCCTTAGCTTCTGCCCTGGGCACAATAAGCTCAAGCCACAGCACAGGCTGGGGCAAGGTTAGGGAGAGAGAGGTCTGCAGCTCGCCCCACCTTGTAAGTCTGACTGACAATCAGAGAAAAAACCAGGTGGAGCCACCTGGACCCAAAACAAGTGGTCCTCTGATAAGGCGAATTCCAAAGCCTTAGGGCCCTCTCTGGAAAATGTCCTGCCTCCAGCCCCTTAGGGAGAAAAAATCTCAGGATCATTAGCAAGAGCTCTGGCTGAGCTCAACTTTAGCGAAGGTGTACGGGGAGAGAGGTGATCTCTAAGGTAACCAGCTAATTGCCAATAAGGAATGATAATAATAAATTAGCAGATACTAATGTAAACTAACTCAGTTCTGCAGTTCTGTGGCAGTTGCATGGAGACAACAGAGGAACAGTTTATTCTGGAACACATCTTGCAAGCCCATCCCCGCTGGGAAACTGGCTGTCTCAGCTAGAGGTGAAACACGCCAATAAGATACAATGTAGGCAATGGGTGGCCCTAGAATGACTGCTGGTAGAAATGGAGTCCTTGATTTTTGAAGAAAACTGAAATGAGAATGCTTGAAAAGATGTGGGCTGAGTTGTTTTTCATTGCTTTCTCCTGCAGGGTTATTTTGACCCTTAGGGATAGGACTTAAACGATTATAAGACCCCGCTGTAATAAGGAAACAAACAAGATGTGCACTAAAGGGTTTGTTGGTTTGTTTTAATTAGAGGTGATGCTTTGTGTCATTTCCATGCTATCCAAACCAGTCTTATTATACCTATTATTTTTTAGCGCTTTCTGAATCTACTACCTGATAGGTTTGTGGCTGTCTAATTTAGCCCAGAATTTCATTTAAGTCACTGCAAATCTCTAACTTTAAAACTCTGTTTTAGGAACTAAAGTGTACTGGACTATTTGTTTTAAAAGCCTAACTAATGTTTTATTTTCATTATTTCCACTAAGATGACCAGGCATTCAGACTTTTTGTAGGATAATTGGAAGCATTCAATTTGGCTACCACACACATTCTTGTTCTGCAAACTCTTCCACGGCTACTACATCGCTACTTATGAAGACTGTTGCATGAGTGACTATAGCAGAGCATGCACACACAACCCTTAGATGCCTCATATCAAAGAAACTACAGTTTCCTGATGAAAGGTAGAAAATAGAATTCATGATTGAGATTGAAACCAAAATTTAAATCCCTACGTAACTATGACTGTAATTCTCTAAGTTTTTACCTCCTATCACTCCGTTAGAACTGTCAGCTCAGAAACATTCAACATCAGAAAACTAAAATTTAAAAATACTGCACAAAAGACACTGGGTGTTTGGGCCATTTCACCCCTCCTGGAAGCAGGAAGAAGTCTCACCCAAGTCTCCATTTCCAGTACAAGCAATGAGTTGCATTTTTTTCCTCCAATAATGACTGGACCCAGGTGACAAAAATGGTAATGCAGCAACGCTGTTGTACAAAGGAATAACACTTTCCAGCATCCAGAGGCACCAGTAGGCATGTCTCCATTCCATAAGACTGGAAGAAAAAGTATTTGCCATACTAAGGAGCCTCTCAAAAAACTTGGACTATTTTTAGAAAGATCTTAGCAAACTGATAAACCTACTATTTTTCTTCTCCATTTTCCTTCTTTTTCAACCTCCTTTCCTCTCTCTTCACTCTTTTCTACTCCCTCATACACACACACACACACACACACACACACACACACCCCGTCTAATTCATTCACATATACACTAAGTCTATGAGTAAAATAAACCAGGATACCAAGGAATGCAAACCTCGCCTTTCAGTTTAAAATATGTAAAAGATACCTGACATCACTAATTCTACAAAAGTCTTCAGTAAACAGCAAAGGCATCCTCCACTTTGCCCCTCAAATTTGTGTACAAAAACCACAAAATCCACACAGCTGATTTCCCAGCCAACATCAGAGGACAAGTAAATAATGATATACAATTCTACACAAGATTATCTCTGCAATACTGTAAACTGAGTTCCAATTCTTGACTAATGTTCTATTCCCTTTACCTTGTCTACCTAACCGCATTCAAAGTCGTATTTCTATTAGCTTCTAGAGCCAACAATGTTCAGATGTGGCTAGGTTTGGACACTGATACAAGAGCTATCTTCCATTCAGCACTAAATTTTGAGGGTTCAATGGCAAACCTACATAAAATGTAAGGCTGCCATGAAAGGAAGAGAAAGGAGTTCTTAGGAGTCTACAAAGCGACAGGTGATCAGAAACTATCTTGTACTGCTTGCCAGTGAAATCATTGTGGGTGAGCTTAGCTCCCCAACTAGACTGTGAACTCTCTGAGGGCAGAATTTACGTCTTGAACTTATTTGGAATCTCCATGGTCCCTGCCACACAGCTGAGCACATAGTAGATACTCCAACAATGCTTACTGACTTGATCTAATGCCATGGTGACAAATTTCAAAGTGTGATAGAGTACAGCTAGCATACAACAGGTCTGAGTGGACTCGTCTATAATCCCTTTGAGAGTAAGCCCTGTAACTGGATCTACAGCTCATAAAGGGAATGGGTTTGACACAGGTAATCCAACAGAGGAACCTACTAGGTAGTGCCCTTTTGTCCCAACCTGGAGAGTAAGAATGTAACATGTGCTCAGGAATAGGATGTTATTCTGAATTGAAATTACCTGTTTACTTGTCTTTCTGTAAGCTCCCTGGGGTCAAGAAACAAGTGTTTTATTATTTTTGATCCTCAGGAAATAGTACATTATCTGGCACATTCTAAATGTATAATAACTGGTAATGGGATAAATTAATGAACAAATGAAAGAATTATTTAATGAAATAATATAAAGAACAATGTAAGTAACATAATATGATTTAATAGAGAAATTTCTATAGAATCTTATATTTGCCACATCATAGCACTTATCATTCTGTGCTATAATTGCTTAATAAACGTTGCTTTCTTGAATGGATTAATTAATTAGGGAAATATAAAGATAATGTAAGAAATATATCAAGATGTTATTATCCTAGCAATGGAGAATATCCCATTGCACCTTATATTAGCATTTATTACTCTATATTGCAAATCACCTATTTACTTGATTGTCTCTCACGTTAGAATGTGCATTTCTTGTCTTTTTCATCTCTCTAATGCCAAAGCCTGGAGCAGTG
Organism: Papio anubis; assembly: GCF_008728515.1. Taxonomy (NCBI): domain Eukaryota; kingdom Metazoa; phylum Chordata; class Mammalia; order Primates; family Cercopithecidae; genus Papio; species Papio anubis. Next base: position 52,435,529 of record NC_044996.1, on the reverse strand, counting down.
CCTTACAAAGAGTAGGCTCAACAAATATCAGTTGAATGAATGAATCAATCATCCCTGCTCTTCTATAGATTTCATTGAACCTAAGTATTCCACCAAGTCCAGTGGCCTTTGGTATAAAAGAAAATGAGAAGTGCCATTTTCCCTATGCAGGGCATTGTGACTGATTCAAGTTAAATGGCCTGGTATATATTTGGCTGTAAGTGGGCCTCTCTCCTTTCTGAATGGGTTTGCCAGTTGAATTCTCCAGGAGGGACTAAATATTAGAAATACACACAGCCTCACTATGTCTAGTACACACTGTCTTGGCCCTGACCAGCTGTACACACCAAAACTGTGTAATTTTGTTAACCAAGGAAAAGCATCTGGCTTTGTGAGTCAGAGACAGGATCAGAACTGAGATTTTAAATGGCTTTTCTAAATAATTGAAGCAATATTTTGTTTCATTCAGCCCATGGAAGAATCCCAGAAATGATACTAAGTCTTAGGTAAACCAAGCAGATGTAGTCATATGTTTTCTGTCCTCTCCATCTATTTCATAGACACCAGAACTCACATTTATCTAGTACCTTGGAATGATTGCTTAAGTGATCACCAAGTCCTCCGGATTCAACTCTTTTGTCCATCTCCACAAGTAACAGTGCTGTTACTTGTGAACAACTGAACCCACAACTTTGGCATCTTTCACCTCTACTGTTTAAATGATCAATATGAATAGTATGGCCATAACACTTTGTAGGACTTACCTGTATAGAAGCAGCCTAAATTCCTCTTTGGTTACAAGTGCCTAGGGAGACACAATCAGTAGTGCAAGCCATTGTAACACTGATTCTCCAACTGTCTGATGAAGAGGTCTACTCTTTTGGGGACATCAATGAGTTGGACCTCCTACACTACACAAGTCATCTTGGAAAAACTTTGCATGACAGGTATGCCCGTTTTGTAGATAAAGAAAGAGTCTTAGGTTCCACAGCAAGCAGTGATCCCTGGCTTCAAAATCATGATCAATCTGATTCCCCTACACACCACTACCTCTCACTTTCTATTGCTGAGCTATTGGTGATCCACAAGTAGTCTTCCAAGTAGTCTACGGTCTAGGCCTTAGTAGTATTCACTAACATTGATAATTATAACTAAGTTTACCTAGCACAATATTGGACTTTCGAAAAAAATCCTTATTTATAGAGTTATAAATAGAAAATATTGGTGCTTTTGTTGCTGGCAGAATACCATCAGTTACTCATCAAAAGCACTGGTGTTCGGCCCCATTAATTCTGATGAGAATTATTGTTCAGGAACTAGAAGAAGCAATCAATGTAAGTGGTCCTAAGACCCCTTATCCTACAAAATTGACACAAATACTATGAGGCCATTTTATGTATGCATCATAGCCTGGGTATGTCAGGTTGAATTACTTTTAAGGCAGGAAGGTGTCACTGAAATCACATTTGCCAGGGAATATGGAGTCCTTCAGTCTGGTCCTCCCTCTCTTGATGACCAGCTTTGTGAGTCTGAGTAAGTCTCTTAGCATCTCTGGACCTCTGTTTCATCATCTACTGAAGGGCAACCTATCAAGATACCTGATTGTGAGGATCAAACAAAACAATGTTTGGGAAGGTGCTTTGAAAGATGTGAAAGAGATCTCCAAGTGTGCAGTATTCTTTTCACTGGTAGCTTGGAAGAGGACATATGCCTTCCAGGGCATCAAATTTCTAACCAAAGAGGGACTTAAGCAATTCATGGAAAAATGAAATCAACTTAAGAAATGTTATTTATAGCCTTCCACCCAGCTACCCACCAGCCATCATCCATATACCACTCTACTGCCCTGAAATATTTCAATAGCCAGCAAACATCTGACCACATCACATTTTTAAAAATATTTCTACTTAAGCCCAGCACGGTGGTAATCCCAGCACTTTGGGAGGCCAAGGCAGGCCGATCACCTGTGGTCAGGAGTTTGAGACCAGCCTCACCAACACGGAGAAACCCTGTCTCTACTAAAAATACAAAATTAGCCAGGCGTGATGGCGCATGCCTGTAATCCCAGCTACTTGGGAGGCTGGGGCAGGAGAATTGCTTGAAGCTGGGAGGCAGAGGTTGCGGTGAGCCAACATTGCACCATTGCACTCTAGCCTGGGCAACGAGAGAAACTCTATCTCAAAAAAAAAAAAAAAAAAAAATCTACTTAAAATCATTCATTCCTAGTGAAGAGAAACAGAGCTAACTCGAATGCATAGATAATTCTTATTCTCTTTTTTTTTTTTCGTTGTTAGAGACGAGGTCTCACTATATTGCCCAGGCTGGCAAGCCGATCTGGAATTCCGGGCTCAAGGGATTCTCCTGCCTCGGCCTCCCAAAGTACTGGGATTACAGGTGAGAGCCACTGCAACCAGTCAACTAATTCTTAAATTTTCAGCAATAATGACAGTTTCAATCTTCTCAACCATCAAATGTTACCACTAGAACTGCTAAGAAATGGCAAAGTGGCTTTTTAATTTTTTGCTTTGCCTCCTTTTAACCAGTCCATCCATATCTCACCAAAATGCTAGAGAACAGTGATGTGACGAAAGAAAAAGCAAATGGGGGCTTTAGGAGGCTGAATCACTCTCACACTGGAAAACTGGTCCCAGGGCATTAGAGGGTTTCATCCATTTTCAACACTACTTGATGACTCTTTCTAAGCCACTTTACTGGCATACTGGTACTGCTGGCTGTCAAGCATGCTATATTTGCAACAGGTGGAGCAAACTTGAGTTATGCCAGGATATCACACAGTGATTTCAAGGGTTCAGACTCTTTGAGTTGCCAATTCCAACACCCACACCTACACAAAGGCCCAGTATGTTGGGTTACCATTTGCTCCAAGAAGCACTGGTAGCAAACCCTTAGTATGAAAATAGGCATAAGCAGAAAAATTCCCCCCACCCCTGCCAGAGGATGTGCCAGCACAGCAGCTTATGGTATCCAGCAAGCAGCTAAAGAAGGAGGTCTGGGAGAACCTCACAGAGCCACTTAGCTGCACTCACCTCAGGCAGAGGCACACCGTTGATAATCAGGTCAGGCTGCTGGGGCCCCTGGCTGTTGAAAGAGTGATGGTAGATGTGGTTAGCACTGGTGTTGCGGGTATTCTGGTTCTCCACATTCAGGAAAGTGCTCTCAGAGCGGCGGCAGCCCAGAGGCAGCGTCTGCTGGTGGTAGTCAAAATAGTTGAGGGACGAGGTCAGGGAAGAGCAACTGACAACGTTCATCTTGTCTGTCTCCTCCACATCCCGGGGTACCAGGCGGATGTCATTCTTACTGATTTTTTTCTTCTTGCTTGATTTCTTTTGATGCCCATAGGAGTACTCAGCAATTCTATGTGACAGAAAAGGCAGCATGAATCACTAACACCCTCCCAAACCATGCACTGATTAATAAACATTAAGCACCCCAGAGGGTTGCACCCCATTTCTGCTCCAGCTCCTTATTCTGGCGCATTACATCATCGGGTTTCTCCCTGTGCTTTTTACATGGGAAAACAAGCTGAGGGCCATAAACTTTTCATATTAAACATAGTAACCTCCCACCAATCCCCCTAAAAAAGTTTCTATACTTTGGATTTGGAATTTTTCATTGTGAGTGGCCTGTGAGCACGGGTGTGGGGACAGGGAAAGTTGAGCCTATGGGAGAGAAAGCATGAAAATGCTCAAATCTGGAGCTTCCCTGGAACCAAAAGGAACTCCTAGGTGAAATACAAAGCAAGTCACCAAAGAGGAGATAGAGGAAGATAAAAAATACCCGCCTCCCCCCCTCCCCGCTTGCCAGTTCCTCCAGGCATTTGCCATGTGGCACACGCCCTCAGTCGGCTTCCTCTATGACTCACTTGATCAGTTTTGGACTGGGGTAGGAGATCAGACCCCATTCTTTCACGTCTCCTCCACACCCTCCTCCCTGCCCTAGCCCAGTTCCCTTTTACTCTCCCCCCGACCCCCTCCTCTCCTAGAAAAATCTAATAGCCAAACCCATTTAAATGAGGGGAAATGCCTTTTTACCTCTTTCCCCTTAGGCTCACTTTCTCCTCTGTCTTTTTGTCTTGCTCCTCGCTAATGGGAGAAACTGAGATGCAATGCAGACACTTGCTGTTTTGTCCTTTTATAAAACAGCCGAGGAGACAAGTGATGGTTAAACAATTACTGCAAAGGAATTTAAAGGTTAGTGCATTCAGCATCCTTCTCCATTCAGGTGTACCTACAAGCAGCTGTGCTGCAACTGGAACATAAAGAGCTCAATTTAATTAACACTGACACAGACCCAGCAACGTGCACCAAAGACACCAAGCATTAAGAGACTTATCAAAAGAAATACATTTAAATGTAGCCAGATTCTCAAAGTCATTTGTTACTTTGCACATAATGATGCAGTTTATTTTTTGGAAATTCGATTTCTGGGTAATAATCAGCAAAACAATAGGGTTAATAAATAATACGGGTTGATCTTTACAAGGGAAAGACTGTGCCTTATTTTCACTCGACAAAGCTAATTGTCTGAATACAAAAAGGGAGCCCAATTCAAGCAGCAATTGCAGATCATCTCGCAAGTCTCATAAATGAATGCATTTCAGGAAGAGGTTCTGCAGAGGCTTAGCAAAAGAAACCTCTGCCTAATCACATGGAAAGACACACTCCTGAACTTTAGGTCTCTAAAAAGTCTGAGCAGATAGGGAGACTGCACATCTACAGAGGCAAAATCTTGCTCTGTCCCCAGGATCTACCTAGAGCTAAGCAATTGAGTTCCCCTCACCCCTTCGCTCTGTGCTCAGGCAGATTTGCAGTGATGGCAAACTGGTACTACTGGGGTTTGGGAGCAGATAAAATCCCCAAAACCCTAGTACTAAGGTTGATTTTCTATTCTAATCTGTTTACAGAATCAATGGGAAATTTTAATCATTTTGTTTACCCAAGATGAGTAAGTTTGGCAACGCCCCATCAAATTATTCAGCTGAAGCATTCATTGTGCAGCCCTTTCTGTATTGACCAATTATTTAATTATACTGTACTTCATTAATCCCAAACCATCACAGGAAACAGAGTGCTTCACAAAATACACATTTGGGTGAAGTTGGAGAGCACTGAGATTTACTCTTTTTTTTCAATATTTGGATGCTCTCCTCCTGTTTAATCATCTCCTTGGCAAGTTCTCAGAAAGGGCTCTCACTTCTACTCATACACCACCAAGAGGTGGCAAAGCCTTCAAGATCTTTATTTCAAGCTAATTTCTTTTTCATCAAGGAAAGCATCTTATGCATTTACTTCTATGCTGAGAAAATGGCTTTAAAAGAGTCCTCTCCATAATTATCTCCATATAAATAAAATTTTATTGACCCCACATTTTTCTCCTATAAAAATCGCCACTAGCAGTCACAGGTTTGAAAGGTAAGAGCAATACTAATTTCCATTTCTCCCATCTGAAATGACTTGGTGCTGAAGGAAAGAAAAGTCATGGCCATTTCACTAGTAACAGGATTAAAGCATTTATGAGGCATTGCAGCTGCTCTTTTATGGCACCTGATTGATATTCATGTGTGGTTAGCATTTGTCTACTAACTTGTGTAACGCAGAGAATAGTAAAAGGGAAACAATAATTGCATGGCTGTTACATATTCAGGGGGCTCTGATTCACAGAAGTGTGCATTTCAGACGGTGTCAAATACAAACTGAACCAGAGGAACATATTTTGACTGATTAACATGCAGACACAAATGGCACAAAAGACACACTGATGTGTAGGTGTGTGGAAAGCACACACACACCTTGGTTGTAAATAGCAGCATCATTCATTTTCAGCAAACTAAAGAAACAACTTTTTTCAACTGTTTCGATGAGACACTGCTGGAAAAAAAAATGTCATGTATTATTCTAAATTGGATTCTAGGATTTTAGAAATGCTTAGACTTATGTGCTCTATCCAAATGTAAGAAAGGGGTTCAGTAAGACCTTCTAATGTGCTTATCAGGAAATCTTTTTTAAAAATACTGTGCTTCCACATTCCTTTTTTTCCCTTCTCCTCCCCCTTCTATCCCTCTCTCCCCCCTCACATACACACACACACACACACACACACACATCCTGCACATACTTCAAGAGAAACTGTAACACAATAGCCCACAGTGACATCCACTGGTAGCAACCAGATCTTAATGCCACAACACAGCCTCACATTAGAGGAAAGCATCATCAACGCTAGAAGATTGCTATTTTTACTGAAACATCTGGATGCAAAGTCTTGTTCCTCATTGGGATGTTTGGTCTCCACACTACCAACCAGATATTTGAAAACATACAGATGCCTGACAGAATTTCACTTTATATAGCCAGATGTTTGGGGACTAGATAAAAACAAGCCAAGAATAAACTAAAAACCACTAATCACCTGCATCTCCACACACTCCTGTTCTCTCCTCCCCCTAATCTCCCTTTCCCATTTTACACTCCCACTCCCAGTCTCTCTCCAGAGTTCATCACTGCAACAAGACAGGGTAGCTGCCAACACGCCCTCTCCTTTCATTCAGTACCTGTCCCAAAAACACTGTGCCCCAGACACCAAGTTGTGGTAGTTGGCGGTTTTCCTAAAAACATGAACAATCTCTCTCTCCCTCTCTCTCTCTCTCTCTCTGTTTTTCCTGCCATAACTTCATGGAGACAGCTATGCAAATTTTAAAATGGTAATTGCTTTTCTGCTCATCATCATTATGTGACAGAATCCATTCAAACACTAAATGATTGTCTTCCAGCAAATTGTCAGATCAAAAGAATTGATCAACTTGGACTGCCACAAACTTTTCACCCTACAAAAAGAAGCACTGCAAGTATGCTGCATGCATTTAAGTAGGAAACAAAAGCACCAGGATTTTCACACAGAGACACAGATAAACACACCTTATTCATCCAAGACAAAGAAAGAAAACTTGGCTTTACCTGCAGTTGTAGGTCCGGATCTCTTTGTTGTCTCGCTTGCACTTGATTGCCACGAAGATCATAGTTACAAAGAGGATGCCCGCAATGGAGCCCAGGGCAATAATGAAAATCAAGGACAAGTTCACAGAGCCCATTGACTCTTGGGCATCGAGAGCAGGGGACAAGTATATTAGGACGAGAGCAGAGGCAGAGAGAGATGTCTTGCCGTGGTCGTGAGCCACCACGATAAGCTCATAGGAGGACTTGGAGCTCTCCCCGAAGGTGCGGGTGGTTCTGACTTCGCCGTTGACCTGGTCTATTTCAAAGAAGCCGCGGTCGCCCTCGGTCATGTCGTAGGTGACTCGGCCATTTTCGCCCTCATCGTAGTCTTCTGCCTTGACAACAGTCACCAGGTAGCCTATGCCAGAGTTGCGGGGTATGTAGACTTCGGCAGTGCCGTTAATCAGAGGTGGGGCTGTGATGACCGGGGTGTTGTCGTTGACGTCGAGGATGATGACCCTCACCGTAGCGTTGCTTTGCAGTGAGGGAAGGCCGCCGTCCTTGGCCAGCACCTTGAATTCGAACGCCTTGGTCTGCTCGTGGTTAAAGGATCGCAGCGCGTAGATGTCGCCTGAGTTTGGGTTGATGGAGACATAGGTGAAGACAGGCATGTCCCGCACCTGCGACGGCACGATCTGGTAGGAGACACTGCCGTTGAGACCCAGGTCGGGGTCGCGAGCAGACACAGAGAGCAGATAGGCGCCAGGCGTGTTGTTCTCCTGCACAATGACCTGGTAGTAGGGCTTGGAAAAGTGCGGGTGGTTGTCATTTTCGTCAGTGATGAGCACGGTAAAGGACTTGGCACTCTGCAGCATGGGCACGCCGCCGTCGCGTGCCTGAATTGTGAGGTTGTATTGGTCGTGCTGCTCGCGGTCCAGCCGTCCGTCCACCAGAATAGTGGAGAAGCTCTCGTATTCCTGCAGTCGAAAGGGCACATTGCCCAGCAAACGGCACTGCACACGTCCATTGAGGCCTGAGTCGCGATCAGACACCCGCACCAAGGCGATCACGTAGCCCGGGGGGGCGCTCTCGCTGACCTCCACAAGCTCACTGTTGACTGACAGCAGGTTGATGACCGGCGGATTGTCATTGGTGTCCAGCACGCTGACGGTGACCTTGCAGTGTGCCGGGATGGAATTGGGCCCCAAGTCCTTAGCCTGCACGTCCAGCTCGTACACGTGCCCCTCTTCGTAGTCTAAAGCGCCAGTGACAGTGACCAGGCCACTGTGCGGGTCGATCTGAAAGAGCTCACGCGTGCGGTCGTTGACGTAGCCATAGAAGGAGTAGACCACCTGGCCGTTGGTGCCCTCGTCTGGATCGCTGGCGTTGAGGCGGATGACGGGTGTGTTGGGAGGCGAGTTTTCTGGCACGCTCACCGAGTAGGTGGACTCGCTAAACACCGGGTTGTTGTCATTGGAGTCGGTCACCTTGATACTAAGGCCAACGGTGCCCAGGCGCGGCGGGTCGCCACCGTCTAGCGCAGTGATTCGGAAGCTGTAGTGCGACTGCGTCTCGCGGTCCAGGCTCTTTTCCACCACGAGTTCGGCGAAGCGCGAGCCGTCGCCGCGCGTCTTGATCTCCAGGCCGAACAGCTCGTTGGGCGTAAGCTCGTAAGTCTGCACGCCAAAGCTTCCTGAGTCTGGATCGTAAGCGCTGTCCAGCGGGATGCGCGTGCCAGGGCTGGCTGCCTCCGAGATCTCCAGCTCGATCTGTGCTGCCGGAAAACTGGGCGCATTGTCGTTCAGGTCCTTGATCTCCACCTTTATCACGCAGATTTCCATTGAGCTGGACATGACCTCGAGCGAGATGATGCACTTGGGGCTCTGGCGGCACAGCAGGTCACGGTCAATCTTCTGCTTGGTGACCAGCAGGCCAGAGCTGGGATTGATGTCCACTAGGTGTGGAGCCGAGTTGGACACCACGCGAAAGGCCGAAGCCTGCCGGGGGTCCAGCGCGAAGCCCGCCTCCCGCGCGTCCTTGGCCACGTTGGCAATCACCGTCCCGGCGCGCTGCTCCTCTTCTACTGAGTACTTGAGGTTAATGAGGGCGGCTGCCTGCGTCCATAGTACGGCCAGCAGCAGCAGCACCGGCAGCAGGAGCGACTCCATGGCTGCGCGGGGCTCTGCCTGGCCTCGCCTCTCCACACCCCTCCGAGACCGACGCCGTCGGCGCTCCAGCTTCCCGCCGGCTCGGGCCGCCTGTTGCGCGCGCCCCGTGGCCCCGGAGGCCGCGGGAGGAGTCCCGCCCAGGGCGGCCCGGCGGCGCGCGGGGGACACCCGCGGCGGCTCCAATGCTGAGGTTGCGGCGGCCGCGGCGGGGGCTCGCGGGGGCCCCGGGGGCTCCGAGGGGCCAAGGGAGCGCCGCGCGGCCCCGAGCCCCCTCCCTCCAGCCCGGCTACTCAGTTTTCCCCCTTCAAAGTTAGCCGGGCGCGACTGTCCGCAGCCGCCCAGGGCTGCGGGTCGGGCAGCGTCTGCGCGGCCTGGAGGACGCGCCGCTGAGTCCGGATAGTACTTGAGGCGAAGGCAAAGAGGGCGGAGGAGGCGCAGCCCTTCAGGCACTGCCCGGCCCGCCGCGGCGCACCGGCACTGAGGCTGGCGAACTCGCTGTCTGTGCACCTGGCATGCGCAAAGACCTCCCCCCAGTGCTCCCGGTTCACTGCGGAGAGAGTACCCGCTTGGAATGCGCCCTCCGCGGTCTGGGGGGGCCACACTGGCCTCTTCAAGGCCTGTTCGGGAGAAAGGGGGTGTCACAGGCGGGAGTCAGTTACTGGCAAGCGCCGCGGGCACCCGGCTATAGGGTTGAGCCGGATGGCGGTCCCGGGGCCAGCAGAGGAAGGGGGAGGGGAGAGAGGCTGCCAGGGCTTGAGCGCGCTCCCTCGCGCTAAGGCTGGCTTCGGAGGGCTTGGGGGCGCGTCTGTCCAGGATCCGAGGTGGGAGCGGAGTTCCCCCCACAGAGCAGTTGAGGGTCTGCGGGCGTTTGCGTCTAGGAAATCAAAGTTAACAACGCAGCCCGACCCTCCACGTCAAGTTTGTGGAAACGGGGAGGTGGCAATTTGTCCAAGAAAATCAAAGCCCCGGTCTTTCTAATGGTCCGGGGTGGCGGGGAATGGGGAAGAGGGAAGGGGAGGCAACAACAGTACCGGCCAGGAGAGGCGGGGCCGCCGCCGTGGGTACCGGGTGCTTCTCCTCTCTCCGTTTGGGCTGGGGTGTCGCTCCAAGGGCCGCCGCCGCCGCCGCCGCCGCCGCCGCGGGAGGAAGCCCTCCTAGCTCAGTTGCATGTCGCTCGGATCCGCCTCAGCAGCTGCCACAGTCGACGATTTTGTCGCCGCCAAAGTTTACTTGCAGGAGAGTCTTGATTTCATCTTCCCGGAGAGGCGCTGGCCGCGCTGCCTTGGGCTCCCTCCCTCCCGGGCGCTCGCGCACTCGGGAGGTCTGTCTCGCTTTCTCTGTCTGTCTCGGGCTGTGTGTGAATGTGTGAGAGAGAGAAGAGTGTGTGGTGTGGGGAGTGTGAGTGTGGAGTATGAGCAAGCAGGAGGCAATGGGTTTGGGGTAGGAGGTTTAGGATTTCGGATGAATCCGCTCAGCCGGAATGCCGCGGAGCGCAACGCGCCAAGGGCCAGCACCGGGCTAGGGACGCGGGTGCCAGTGCCTCCCGGGCAAGCCGGGCATGGTGCACGGGAGCTGTGCTGCCGTCTGTGCCCGCTCGTCCGTCTCCGCGCTGCGCCAGCCGCCGCCGCTACTGCTGCTGCTGCTCTTCCCGATGCCGCAAACTACTGGCCGCGGAGTCTGGAGAAAGCCAGAGAGAGCTCGAGCTGCCGAGCCCGGCTACGCCAGGCGCTGGCCAATCAGCGCGCCGCCCAGCGGGCTCCAGTCTTGGGGGCGGGGCCAAGGGGGGGTGGCGGGGGGTGGGGCCAAACGGAAACTTACACACCGGCAGGACCAAGTGGTACCCCGGCCCGTAGAGCCCTGGCGGGATTCAAGGGAGGACGTACAGACAGGCCAGGCGGGAGCAATAGGGCAGGAATGAGCAGGGAGGCGATGTGCTGGGGCTGCGGCTGAGCCTCCCCGGGAACTGTGCGCTTCTCATGTTTGCAGAGATTTCAGGAAAGATGAGGATGTTATGATTCTCTTGTCGTGTTTAACTCCCTCACATATCTTCATATCTTGAATATAATATCTATATTGTAATCATATATATATATATATATCCCTCTCTTTCTTCTTGTCTCTTCACCCTAAAAATGTGTCTGTTTTTGTTTGCCTCTCTTCTCATTCTCCGGTAGTGGAAGGAAGAAAGGGAAGGAGAAAGCGCCCCTGAGGTGGTCATTCATCCAGCTTTTGGCCGGTGCATCTTCACATCAGGCGACAGCCACGGCCGCCATCCCCCCCGGACCGTCACCCCCATCCTTCCACCCCGGGCAGACGCCACACTACTCTCTGCCCGCTGCACTCCCAGCAGGGCCCCCTGGTTCGGTTCGCTCTTGTCTGTTGCTTGTTAATCAAATGGGATATGTGGCACAGAGAATGAGCTGCGGAGGGGGCTGGACACATTTCATTGCCCCTCACCCCACCCTGTTGGAGAATTTAGCTCCCTATAAATAAACTCTACGTTTGAGAAGAGCCGGTGGAGCGGACGCCGCCGCGCCGCGCCGCGCCAAGCCAGCAGAGCTCAAAGCCGGGCAGGAGCTGTGGGGCGGGCGCGCCATACGTGTCCGCTTAGGTCGCCGACAGCTGGGAGCCGGCGCCGATGTGCAGGGCGCCCCAGCCTTCCCGCGGGGTCTCGGTCCCAGTGGGCTGCCAGCTCCACTTGGGCGGCGGTGGTGGCTGCGGCATGTGCCAGTACTGGGAAGCGGGAGGCCGGCATGGCCAGGGCTGACATCAAGCTCATCCTGCCTTGTGCACTGAAGGCTCCCTGGGGGCAGCGGGGCATTCCTCCTCACTCGGGCTCTGAGGCTTTTAATTAAGGTCGCCGGCGGCGAAGAATCAAAAACATGCCCGTTAAACAAGTTTGTTTTTTTTTTTTTTTTTTTTTTTTCCTCGTAGAAGGTGGGGAAGCTGCTTCTGAATTCACAATTCTTGGAAGAGTAAAAATGTCTTCTGAGTGAGTCGTCTCGGATATTTGGGAGTGGGATAAGCAAACTCATAATTAGCCCAGCGACATTGGCTCGAGCCTGTGGACTTAACATGAGAGTCACTTTTGCCCTCTAAAAAGCGTTAAACAAGAAAAGGAAACCGGCATTTGGACACATAATGGGTTTTCTCAAAACTGCCATATTTTAGTGGAGAGCAACCCAGCTGCTTTTTAAAATATTTTTCCTTCCAAGAAGAGCTACTTTAGCAGCCTTTACCTTGGCGGTGGGAGAGGGGAAAGGCAGCTTCCTCCTACAGAAAGAAAGTATTTCGCGAGTGAGGTTGCGATCCCCTGAACGTGCAGCCGAGGCCAAAGGGAGAGCATAGGGAGCCTGATCCGCTTTCCGCGTGGGGGTCGTTTCACTGTTTCACGTTAGGATGTGATTCGGCCCAGAAAAACAGGGAGAAAACCGATGCTTCTGCAAGGAGTATCATTTAATTTTGGTCATTTAGAGCTGCGGGTGGACACCAGAATGGTGGCTCAAGGGAGCCCGGTGGCCCTCCCGGTTTTCTCCAGACACCGTTGGAGAAATGGGCAAGTAGTAGAGAATGACAACATGGCAGGCAGCGGTGGGCGCACCTCGCGGGCTCCGCGAAAGGAAGGGTTCCATTTGATTTATCACAGTTATTTACCTTTGATGTCAGAGCATGGGAATGAAGTGCATCTTGGTCTAATTAAAAAGGCCTAAAAAGGCATTTGAAATGGGTTTGCTATCTGCCGGGATGTGAATTCGGCGTTTGGCAGCTTTCTAAAATATTGCTTGGACTATTTAAACAGAACAATTAGCAGCATGCTAAAATGTTTGCATGCTATGCTTAGAAGCTTTTAGCTGTAAACTTTAAGGCGATCTGTTCCCCCTTTAAGTTAAAAAAGGATGATGCTGCTTCCTTGTGGCGAAGGCTGTCAGGAACCCACTGATCAATAAAAGTAAACTGGCGCCTCCACGGCTTGATTGAGCGGGAGCAAAGAGTCTGAGTAGTAGTCTCGGCCATTAACAATCCCCCAGGTAACGAGAAATGGAAGAATTACTCAGGTAAAATGATTAACATTGTCGTAGGATCCGAAAAGATGCACACAACAAGATAAGAAGACTGCAGACCTCTTACCTTAGGGAGTGCTAATAGAATGTCTATATTCTGCTGTCTTTTAAAGATAAATAGGAGAATTCAATTCATGTACAATGTCATTACCTTCGTAATTGCAATCACATTGTAAAGACATGTTCTGCATTTGCAAAGACAAACGCTCTTTGCTAAGGCGATGCCACCGTGTTCCCAGGTTCCTGCTCGCTGTTCACACTCTAGGCACCCCTCTTTTCCAAGGAGAGCAAGCATCCAAGTACTTCCAGCTACCAAACCACTTTTGCACAAGCCAGGTGCTGAGGGAGGCAGGGGCGTGTGCCTATGCTTTCCTTCTTTCCTATTATCTCCTCCCCACCCCTAAGCTCAAAGTGACAGTTACACAGCCTTCCCCACCCCCACACACAAGATAGCTCTTCCACCCCCCAGTCTATTTCTACAGATAATCCTAACAACAGCCTTTGCCCTCAGAATTTCTTTTTTTCTAATAGGCACACTTGATCATTACACTCCAACAATGCCATTGACTAAATGAGTAGCCCAAAACACTTTCATGATCAGGAATTTATTAACTAACTGAATAAAATCGTTCTGCATGTAGATAACAAAAACAAAGTTCTCTCCGTTTTAGCTTCCCTTTACTTCAATCCTGAAGGGAGCCACGCCTCCTCAGCCTCTTTAGAGACACAAGAGGGACATCTAGTGACCATCCTCAGTATTTTTTATCCAACAGCTACTAAGAAATACTAACTATGGTGCTATGCCGCCTACAGCTGCTCTCCAGGCCAAAGCAGCTCCACAGAGGCCAGCATCAAAATTGGTAAAGAGATTTTTTTTTTTTTGTCTTTAAAATGTCATCCATGCCACTAAAATCATGCTGAAAGGCAATAAAAGAAGACCAAAATGGGAGAAATCTTAAACCAGTATGTGAAGCTAATTCTTGTTCTCCTAAGATTGATAAGGGTAGGGTAAAAGATTTTGTTCAGAAAAGTAAAAAGTAATGGTAGGAACCAAGATACCAGTATATGAGGGACTGTAACTCTGAGAAGTTTAAGGGAGCTTTCTGAGATGTGTTTGTTTTGTTCTGTTGTTTTAGAGACAAGGTGTCATTCTGTTGCCCAGGCTAGAGTTCAATGATACAGACACGGCTCACTGTATCCTCAAACTCCAGGGCTCAAGTGATCCTACTACCTCAGCCTCCTGAGTAGCTAGGACTATACAGGTGTGCACTGTCACACCTGGCTCATTTTTTTCCATTTTATTTTTTGTAGAAATGGGGTCTCTCTCTGTTGTCCAGGCTGGTCTCGAACTCCTGGCCTCAAGCAATCCTTCTCCCTTGGCTTCCCAAAGTGCTAAGATTACAGGCATAAACCACTGTGCCCTAGCCTGAGACGTGTTTTTTTAAAAAATGTTTGCTTTAAGCTCAAAAGAGATTAGCCTTCAAATAACTCCAGTCTCTCTCTTTCTCTCCTCCTCCTCTTCCTCCTCCTCCTCTTCCCTTTTGTCCCCTTCTCTTTGCCCTGGCTGCAGAAAAGTGGGTCATCTTCTAGCTTGGCTTTCATTGCATATCATGGGGATCCCATTCCACCCAACTAGTTTGACCAGCTGCCTGATGAGTTTCTCTTAGAAAGAAAAACTTGATTTTAAAATTAGCAAATTCAATCAAACTCCTTCTGACTGTATATCTGATCTCCTTACTTAGGTTACAATGCCCAGAGAAGAGAATATCAAAGAATGAAAATGGAGGAAATGGCAAAAAAAAAAAAAGTGTCATTATTAAAGTTACCACCTTTTTTTTTTTTTTGAGAGGAGTCTCAGACGTCGCTTCAGGCTGGATGCAGTGGCCGGATTTCAGCTCACTGTGTCTCCCCAGGTTTACTTCATTCTCCTGCCTCAGCCTCCTCATGGCTGGGACTACAGGCGCCCGCCACTGGCCCCGGCTATTTTTTTGTATTTTTTTAGTAGACGGGTTTCACTGTGTTAGCCAGGATGGTCTCGACCTCCTGACCTCGGATCTCACTGGGCTCGCCTCCCAAAGTGCTGGGATTACAGGCTTGCCTCACTACCGCCTAAAGTCATCTTATTTAATTTTTACAATATCCCTGGGAGATAAAGACACTTTGCAGATGTGGAAACAGAGTTGCAGAGCAGTTCAACGATTTTCCAAGATGACCTCATTACACAAAACTCAACCACTTCCCTTGTGAGATCAACAAGTGTTGGCTTTTTGTCCAGCATTGTGTTAAAGATTGATAATTTTTTTAGTGGATCCTGCCCTTGTGTAGTTTAATATGCAGTTGATTAATTTAATAACAGCATGTATTTCTACGTACTATAAATTTTCCTAGAGGAGAAACTAGGATGGGATATATCATGTTGACAGATTCCTAAAATTCTGTTCTCTTCTGCCCACGATGATTGCCCAATTTCTAGATAGTCCTTACCTCCCTTCCCGCCTCCCCGGCCACTATCCCAGACAGTATAAGGAAAGGCATCAACAGCAGCAATCGGGGATGTGGACCTGCTGGGCAGGGGTGGGGTTATCCTGGATGCTGTTTCTAACCCTTCTGAAACACCAAGAAAACTAGGACAGAGGCCAAGAAAAATGTTTGAGGTCCCTCGCACTTTTCCCTCTCTTCCTCTCAAACTCCACCCCCTTTCCTACCCTGTGACAGAGGATAACATTAACAGCAGGGAGCTGCAGCGGATAAACAAAGTAGAGAAAGTGTTCCTTAAGTGCTGAAATTGTTCACCATGGCCCCAGTGCCTGCCTTTTCCAAGAAACACAAGAGATGAGTGGGACAGTGGAGAAAAAGAGACTGAGAAAGTTATTAATCACTTCATGTCTTCCCATTTTGACAAGGCCAGCATCCTTGAACAAGTTATGTCCAAACTCCCTCCATGCCTTATCCCCTCCCTCTAGGAATGGCACTTCCCACAGGACCAAACCCCTGCTGCTGCCAAACTCATAACTGTCCCTAAATAAGCACACATCATGGGGACCATTTAATTAGCAAACGCTAAATCAGCAGATACATTTCAATAAATGACACTGCTCTCTAACACCTTTTGTACTGCCCTGCAGTGATCACCTATGATGTTTTGACAGCACCATTTGGGCTGTCAGCATTATTGCCTCAATCTTTTCATGTGAATGTTCTCCAAGTGGACCCCAAATGCTGGTTTCCTAGGTGCAACCTCATGTCAGCTGTTACTCCCCCCATCACCACTTTTGAAAACAGAAAGCTCTCTCTTCAAAGGCACTCTGATTAAATCACGGCCAGCCTTCCCACTGCTGACTCCCTCATCCCAAGGAGGAGGGTAAGGGTGACATTCCACAGCTCCCCAGAGGAAATGCTTTTTTGACAGCTTGAAAAAAAAAAAAAACTATCACCAAATTGGAGACCTCAAAAACCATTGAAATATGAACCACAATGATACAAAGAATACGTAATTGAAAGTGAGCAGACTTTCACTTGGGATGCACTGTTTTAGGCCAAGGCCAAGCCTTTTTTTTTTTTTTTTTTTTTTTCCTGTACTTATATCCCCAGCCTCTAACGCTGCAACCTAGTAGGTGGATCCCAGGCACCTTATAACTTGTGTAATTCCCTCAGATTGGAGCTTCTGATTAGGGCTCAGCTTTTGACTCCCACCCTAGGCTTCTCTCACAGTCTCTTCTGCTATTTCTGAAGCAGTACAAGTGGGGCAAGAAGAAAGCAGAACTATCACTGAAAGGAATGGTTGAGGGTTAAAAGAGCCCTGGCCAAAATATCAGCCCTACAGAATATGCCCTGAAGATCAGCTTTCCAAATTAAAAAATAAAAATAAATACCTGTCTGGTTGCTTGATCTTATAGGAGGCTGAGTTCTTTTTGGAGATATCCACAAGATTGGAGAAAACAAACCAGATCTTTTAAGACCTTGAGATATACAGTACTGGAGCTGAGGTGAGTTTGTGAACTCCACACTATAGTACCCTTTTGCATTAAGTTCAAATGAACAGTAATAGTCAGAAGAATACAAAAGTCAGTCTGATGAGCCAGTTTCCTGGGCTTCTCTTGGTATCTTGGGCAAAAGATGATCTCTGTGAGGCACCAAATCTGTTGTATACTCTTTAGTTCTAAGTGACCAGGCTGGGCCTAGATTTGCTCTTGGTTCCTCCCAAGCTTCTCCTAGAACTCAGGAGAGGCCTAGCATAGCTCCCTGGGAGTTCCAGCTGCTCCACCAACTGATTTTTCACTGAACTAGGAAACTCGCTACTTGGCTAATGTCAACTTAAAAGGGAAAGAAGGAAACTAATAAACATGAAGAATTGCCAGTTTGACAGCTGCAGTTACATTACCTGGGCTAGCAATATAAGTACCAAAGGCATGTCACGTATGCCACTAACAGCACAAGGCACAGTATCTGTTCAGGTTGACAAGCCCTGGGGCAGTGGAGAATAAACTGAAAGAAGGAGATCCCAGAAGGAGGCAGAGAGAGCCCCACAAAGGGGACAGATAGAGCAGAAGTAACAGAAAAATCATTTTAGCAGCATGGAAGTTATGTACCTTTTTATGAATGAGAAGAAAACAATGACTTGCCAGCTGGGAAAACATCCTGTTTTAGGGTCCAAGAGTTTGCATATTGGTGCACTGGACTTGGGGGAAAGCCTATTAATTTGTGTCTGTTGTCTCCGGCTGGAGCCAGAATGGCCATAGAGGACCAGTGACCTTTCTTCCAAAAGCTGGGAGTTGAGAGGGTTAGGGAGAGTGTCCTGTGTCACAGGAGATACCAGTTGGGCTGAGCTTGGCTGATCTCTTTTAGCAAAGATCACAAAATGCAGTGACATCAGTAGCAGGCCATATCCACCCAGAGATAGCAACCTAGGCAGCAGTGATCAAATTAAGTCTTGTACCTACTGATGGGTTAGTAAGAAAACTAATAGTCATAGAGGACAGTGGGCCCAGCTTGAGGCCTGTGCAGCTCTGCGTGCTCTCTGCCCGGGGAAATGGTGGAACTTGAGAAAGCCTCGCTGTCTGGCTGTGCAGTTTCATTTGGGAGAACAGGCAATCAGTTCTGGAAGCCTGACTGAAGAGAGTGGACAGAATGATAGCTCAAAATGAGATCCATCAATGACTTTGTTGCAGCCCCAGCCAAACAATCAAAAGCAAATAGTCAGCTTCTAAAATCAATGCTTCATGAGATGATGAGCCAGCCAGCCGAGTTCACATGGGGGTGGGGTGGGAAGGAGGTTATGGAGGGAGGATAGAAAAATTCCCTCTTTCAAGCCACCCACCAAAGCAAGCAGCTGCATTTCCTTGAAACAGCAGATTTGGTTCCTAGCAAAATCAGAACTGCAGTCTCCTAGCAAAGCAAAACAAAGGAGCAGGGGGCGAAACAATTTTGAAAACAGGAAGGCGTTTTGGCAACAATCACAGAAGGGCTGGTAAGCCATTGTGCTCTTGGGATCCATCTGCTGAGCTCCAGAACATCTTCCCCCCACTCCACCCCCACTCAGCGCTCAGATTGCATGCTTAGGGTCAAGAACAGGGTCATTCAGGAAGAAACGGTAAAGTGGAAAAGACAGACTCAGCCTCAAGATGTGAAGCAAGAAAGTCCAGGCCTGATTTCTTCCATCCATGGAGGATGCGGTGAAAGACACAGGCAAGCCCTTCCCATTCTTGGTGCCATTGCAGGGGAGCAAAAGTTGGCTTGATAAAGTTAATGGAAAACACATTTAAAATCAGCCTAGAATTTCCTGCTGTAAGACACCTTTAAGAGAAGAATAGTGACTGCATCTTTAAGGACCTGAATAATTTTTAGCTATTAATAATGTTGTTAGTCATGCAATATAAGTGAACGCTAGCAAGGTAATCAAATTGCTTGCTCTATAGCAGAGATCAGGGTAATCTGGAAAAGGAAACAGAAAGTTTTTCTTCAATGCAATGTATATGAAGACATCTTCCCCAGACCTCTGTTCCTAATGTAGAGAGGATAGAAAGTCATATAGTTATTTTTAATAGAACAACAAACTTGATCTCATAGTCTGTGAAACCACCATGTTAAAACCCCAGCAACAGTAATCACCTACAAGTGTTAAAAGAGAATCCATAACGCCCAATTTCATATCTTTTATTGTACATTTCAAGAGATTCATGCATGGGCCTCCCTTTCTTTATAACTCGGGGCTCTGAATATTACTTAGTGGACCATTAACCTGTTCTAATACAGCATTAGATTTTTTTAACCAAGGAGAGTAAAATAAAGATGCTTAATTTAGTTCTCTTTTCCCTGAGAAATAAATAGCTGTCACACATCCAGAACAGCAGGGTTCATGAACTGCTTTGGAACGTGGAGATCAATGAAATCTGATCCTCTCTTGAGAAAAGGAGCTCCACGTAGAGTTTAACCAAAGATTTCCTATGATAGGCAGTCCCTGATCATCAGGAAGCCTTTGAAGACCCTCCCAGGTTTCCTGTTCAGTCTTATTTGATCTCCAGTGAACATTAAAATGATTGTAAAGCAGTTTTATAAATGTAAATTATCCCATAAATGCAAAATAATTATGTCCAGCCTAGGCAACTAATTTCTGGTTTCTGGAAGTTCCCATGGATCAGTCTAAAATAGACAGTAGACATAACAGGATAATTCAACCTCTGAAGCAGATTTATTTGTAAGGGTGGTGGTTATGATGATGACTATCTATTTCTTCTTTGTTCCTTCAATTTCTTATTCCAGTAACTAATATTTGCACATAAAAGGACTGTCATGTTCTGATACATCTTTATGTAATATAGATCTCTTGTAATTATTCATGAACCTAACTTCAGTTTTTGGCTCCATTTTAAGCCAACAGGAAATATTAATTGCTTTCTCAGAAAATATTAATTGATTGCCTACACTTGATGCATAAGACTGATAATGCATAATAGTGTGAAACATGGATTGTGCCCTCCAATTGCTTACAGTCTAATTATGGATATCATAAAAGGAGAATTAAAAATACAAGGATGTATTTTTCAGGTGTCAGAGCAGCAGTGCTCAATATTGGTACAACCCAAGTTACAAACGGGTGACTGATGACCTAGAAGCTGTGGGATGCCTTTCAGGTGAGGGAAAGGGTGTTTGCAAAGGCACATAAGCTTCAGTAAGGTGTGTTAGGAATGAAGAGTGCAATTTGGCTCAAGCACTTACTCCACAAACACCACTGAAGTGCTGTGCTGTAGTTATTAAGGGCACAAGCTTTGGGGCTAAATGGATCTGAGTTGAAGTCCTGGTTTTACCATTTCCCTAGTTGAATGACTTTGAGAAAATTATATAATGTCTATTTATAAAGTTGTGGTATAACATGAGTTGATGCCTGCAAAGGGAAATGATACCTATACAGTACTTCATGTTTTACATGCCTAGCACAGAATAAATAACTCAATAATTTTTAGTTGTTACATTTTCTGAACACCACAAAGTTCCACATACAATTCAAGGTGCCAGTCTGCTACTAAAGAAGAGAAATCCTGTGCCCTCAAGGATCTCGTGGAAGGATTGTATAGTAGAATAATGGGAGTTGAGGTTAGAGAGGTAGGTAGAGGCTATTGTGTAGAGCCTTGATTGTTAGATTGAAGGATTAGAACCTTATTAAGGTCAGTGAAGTCATCTAAGGCTTTTGTAGTAGGGAATAACTAAATATCATTTTTATGATTTGTGATTTTTAAAATTTCCAAATAATGTCAGGTTGGCTTCCTCAACCTTCCTCCACTTTGCCCACATTTTAGATTATGTCACTAATTCTTACACAAGTCAAATTCCAGTATGACATTTACCATAACTCTTACTCTTAACTAGAGTAAGCTCAGAAGCAAGGGCTCCTAAAAATGGGTAGGAACACTGAGATGGGGGTATTGCAAGTAGAGGAGGCTGGTATCAGCAATAGCAGCTGGGTGTCCAAGTCATTGTGTTCAAGGAATTCATCAAGTCCCAAAATGTTTCATGGAAGCAGAAGATAGGATATGTCAACAGAAAATTTCAGTCAACAAGCACAGGTGGCGTCTTTGTTGGTTCTAGGACATCTGGCCATCTGTGACAGACGGTGCAGTGAGCAGGATTTATGACTTGGAGGCTACACAAACAGCTAGGGTTCATCTCTAACACACTTCATGCTAGAGTAAGGTATCTTTACAGTTTACACAACACTTCAACTTTTTTTTTTTTTTTTTTTTTTTTTTGAGACAGAGTCTCACTCTGTCTCCCAGGCTGGAGTGCAGTGGTGCGATCTCGGCTCACTGCATGCTCCACTTCTTGGGTTCACGCCATTCTCCTGCCTCGGCTTCCCAAGTAGCTGGGATTACAGGCACCCGCCACCACGCCTGGCTAATTGTTTTGTATTTTTAGTAGAGACGGAGTTTCACCGTGTTAGCCAGGATGGTCTCAATCTCCTGACCTCATGATCCACCTGCCTCGGCCTCCCAAAGTGCTGGGATTACAGGTGTGAGCCACCGCACCCAGCCAACACTTCAATTATTTAATATGTTTGTACCTTTATAATTTTGGTACCCTAGTCTACATCATCAATAGCTTGGATGATTGACAGGATTTGGGTCCAAACCTAGGGGTAGGTCCCATTAGTAGATCTAGCTGTCAATAGCTGGAGAAAGCAAAGGCACTAGTGAAAAAGAAGGGCTGATGTGGAAAACTGTTTGGAATGTGTTGTCCTGGCATTTTGTTTGTAGCAAATATTCCTTAAAATAAAATGCTTCATCAATTTGTATCTAAGAGTCTTTTTGTTATAAAGAGATTTTATGGCAATGGGAGCTTGGGGTAATAAGATTTATAATATTTGAGTTGTTTAGGGAAATTTTCTTAAATTATCATTCATTCACTTGGCAAGTATTTACTGAGCTCTTGCTGTGTGCTAAGCACTGTGCTAGGCACCAGGGAAAGAAGAATTAACAAGACGACCATGGTTTCTGCCCTCATGCAACTTTCAGAACAGTGGAAGAGAGACAACAAACAAACAAACAAAAACAGAAAAACTGACACCTACAACAATTTTAATTCATAATAAATGACATGAAAGACACAACCCAGGCTCAAATTATAGTGATAATGGTGATAGTCAGGCACTGTTCTGAGTGCTTTATGCACCATCACTAATCCTCATGATAACCCTTTGAAGTACATACTATTATTATGCCTATTTTACAAGTGAGGAAAGTGAAATGTAGAGAGGTGAAAGTAACTTGCCTTGGGTAACACAGCTAGTGGTGGACAGAACCAGGGAAGTGATGCCTGGCTCTGGAGCATGCTTTCTTAACCACTATACCAAAAAAAAAAAGAGGTCGGAGCAACCGACTTCAGAGCACATAGTCAAGGAAGGCCTCTCTGAGAATATCTGTCACATTTAATATGAAACGTAAAGACCATCTAAGGCAGTCTACATTGATAAGAATTCACTAAATGCCAATATATGGCCTGTCAAATAAACCTGATTTTCTTCAAGATATTTCCTGGAGATTAGACCAAGAAGGTTTTGGTAAAAGCAATAAGTGCTTTTCCAAAAGGTTACACAGTGTAAGGAAAAGACAGTGTAAGGAATGCAGAGGTTAGTATCAGACTTAGTGCTAGAAATGAAAATGATTAATTCTGAGAACTCTGACAGTATAACTGTAAAACCATGTATTGCAATGATTTGCATTTTCTTGGGAACTGAATGTCTTGGAACAAAACTCTCCTGTGTATTCCCACAATTTCTACTTCTGTCAGATCTTATGACTGCACCAGAGGTGTGGTGTGTTCCACACTTATAACTTATCTCTCTTTAGGTCTTTCCTTGGCATAATGAAAATTAAATGTGTGTCTCAGAGCAGCCAGATGATCAACACTACCAACCAACCTCTTTCATCTGAACACAAAGCAAGCCTGACTTTAAAAGTGAAGTCAGCAAATGGTAGCTCTCTTGGTGCTCTCCACACACTTGTTTTAGGCCTGACACATGGACCAATTCCAAAGTTCAGAAGGCCACACATGGTTGGAATGTATGCATCCCTCCAAAATTCATATGCTAGAGCTTAAATTCCAATGTGAGAGTATTAAGAAGTGGGGCCTTTGTGGCGGGTGATTAAGTCATGAGAGAAGAACCCTCATAAATGGTATTAGCAACCTTATAAAAGGCTGGAGGGAATTAGCTAGTTGTTTTTTTCTTTAGCATCCCTTCTACCATGTGAATACACAGCATTCTTCCCCTCCAGAGAATACAGCAACAAGGTACTATCTTGGAAGCAGAGAGCAGCCCTCACCAGACACTGAACCTACCAGCACCTTGATCTTGGACTTCTCAGCCCCCAGAACTGTGAGAAATAAATTTCTATTATTTATAAATTACCCAATCTGTGGTATTTTGTTGTAACAGTGAGAGAGGAGAGTTCCCTTGACCCCTTCACAGGACTTGTGACAGGGGTGTGACTCGTTTACTCAGCCTCCAAGCTCAAACCATTTGCAGGAGAGGGAGCATGCAGGTGAGCAGGTGCAGGAGCCAGGGCGAGTGCCTTCAGGTGCCAACCAGTCTGCAGCAGTGTCTAGAGGTTGCACACAACCACTGGAGCCCCAGAGGGTGTGAGTTACAAACAATGCTATTTTAGCTTTGCCATCTGTGGATAGCTTAAGCGTTAAACAGCTCAGATGTAAGGATGTAAGTGTGGTGTATGTGGAGGATTCTATTGAGTGATAGAGGTGTCTCAGTGGGATGGGGAGCTGGAAAGGGAATGGAATGGGAAGTTCTTCTCTGACTGTCCCTGGCAAAACTCCTCTCGACGTTCAGACACTTCTTTTCTCTCCTTCTCTGCCATGCCACTCTGCTCCTCTGCCAGTGGAGCTTGGGGTTTCTATGGGTACAGGGTAGGCGGACCTGGTGGGCCAAAAGGCAACATTCAGGTAGAAAAACAGGGATGTGAAGTTCTCATTTAGGGCCACAGGCCCAGGCTTGAGGGTGAAACCCTTGCCAGGGCCCCGCCTTTTTCCACCTAGTATTCGAACAGACTAAGATAAAAACTTACCCATCTTACACTAGATTTCACGTATCTATAAGAAGGTAATCCCAGACAGGCATGGTGACTCATGCCTGTAATCCCAGGATTTGGGGAGGCCAAGGTGAGAGGATCGCTTGAGCCCAGGAGTTTAAGACCAGCCTGCACAGCAAAGTGAGACCGTCTCTACTAAAAATAAAAATAAATAAATAAAAATAAAGGTAATTCCTACTCTCTCCTTTAGCACAAAGATCGTAGCAGATCAAGCAGTGAAGTTCACCTTTGTCTTCTGCCAAGAGTCACAATTAAAGTCTGCTATGAAAATAATCTGTGGTTGTCCCAAACCAGGAACTAGCAGTGCAGATGAAACCAAGGAGATAAATAGCAAGGTTCTCAGCACAGGTTGGTATTAGGAAGACAGAGCAGCCAACCAGCTTTCCAAAACTTCTTAGGTCTTATAAAGCATATATAGCATATAGTATATATAGTGTAATTAACAAGGAGGTCCTCAGTCTCTCGATAGCTATATGTCCTCAGACAAGAGGTTAACAAAGAGAGTTGGACTGCAGTTGGGCCGCAAGATTAATCATGCCCTAGCACTGGTCAGACCTAGGTTACTAATGCACTGTTTTATTAATCATAATGGATAGCTGTGGCTAGTAGAGTACAAGAAACCTGTTTAAAGATTCATCACTGCCAACCTTGTAAATTTCATCAGTAGCCCAGAGACCAAACCCTATTCCATATCAAGCACTCCCCAAAGAATCAGGAAGCTTCTGGAGAAAAGGATTTTTCTCGGACAAGAGAATAAATTCAGCATTCTGTCTGTAAATGAATAACTGCTAAGAGTGAGGTAAGGACAATACCTGCTGAAACACTCCCCAACCCCAGGTGGTGGCGGCACAGCTCTAGCTCCAGAAGCTGAGGCTACTTCACTCTAAGCCTTGGAGCAACTCAGTAGTTACAAATCGCTGGAATCAAAGGAGAAATCTTAAGTCACAGCAGATGACCAAGTCAGACTCGGGCTGTAACTGAGGTTCCCTCAAGCTTGTCCCTGCTATTCAGACACAACTCCACCAGAGTCCTTGGATCCACTGACAGGAGTATCCTGGCTGGCTACTTCACCATGTTATCTGCACAAAATAGGCCCCAAAACGTTTTCATGCCACTCAGAAGGCCAACGATGGATCTGGTCTGTTCTTTTGTAGGCTTCTGCTTCAAAAAATAGTGTCCACAACAGAGATTGGAAGGCTGGGAAAGGAGAGAAATGTGGGAGAAAGACAGAACAGTTCTCCCTTTCTTTGGCTGTGCTACATTCTTCCATCTCTAGTTCTCAGCCTAGGAAGAAAAAATGATGTAGGGCCTCCCAGAATAGCTATGACCTACTCAAAGTGGTTGGATGAAGTCAAAGCTACAGAAGAGCTGAAATACCATCTTCTTTTCCTCTTTACCACCCAAAGTCCTCATCTTACAAAGGATGTGCTATTCCAGGCATGACTGGAAAGTGGAGACAACTCATGCCAGGGATGGATATTATTTTCCTGTAAATTGACCTATTCCCTCAGCTTGGTATCACAGTAATGACAAAGGTAAAGAAAGGTGTACAAAAAGGCCACAGGCAAAATTGACATATGTACATATTCAGGACTAAAATTGATTCCTTGAGTATTATAGAGGAATAATAGTCATTATAGTTCTTATTCCTAGGGAATTCTATGGGTTTTTGTTTTATAAAATACTCTCACATACACTGTTACATCTGAGACTCCCAACAACACTGTGGACAAGTTGTAGAAAAACCATTTTGCAGATGAGGAAACTGAAGCTCAGATGATTAAGGGACTTGCTCAAGATCTCTCAGCTAGCAAGTAAACAGAAGCCAAGACGCAAACCCAAGTCTGTCTGACTCCAAATTCAGCCCTTTTTCCTATACCTGTTGCTGTGGCCTGAATGTTTGTGTCTCCCCCAAATTTACATGTTGGAACCCTAATCCCAATGTGATGGTATTCAGAGGTGAGAATTTTGTGAGGTAATTATGGGTGGAGCCCTAATGATGGGATTAGCGCTCTTATAAGAATATACATGAGAGATGTGATCTGTCTCCCTGCTATTAGAGGACAAAAAGAAGGCAGCCATCTGCAAATCAGGAACGGGGCCCTCACCAGACACTGAATCTGCCAGTTCCTTGATCTAGGACTTCCCAGTCTCCAGAACTATTTTTTGTTCTGTAAGCCACCCAGTCTATCCTCTGTTGCTTTAGTTGCCTTAATTGACTAAGATACCTGTGATTCCCAATCTTCATGAATATAAGGACCCCTGAAATAGTTCAAAATATTTCAACCTCCCACAAAAGGGTTGTTGTTCTTTTTTTAGCCCCTGGTTTAATAAAATGAATCATGACATGAAGCCAATTTTAATTCATTAATGCTTTTATTTATTCTTGAGATAAAGTCTCTCTCTGTCACCCAGGCTGCAGTGCAGTGGTGCAATCCTGGCTCACAACAACCTCCACCTCCCAGGTTTAAGCAATTCTCCTGCCTCAGCCTCCCAAGTAGCTGGGATCACAGGTTCCCGCCACCACGACTGGCTAATTTTTGTATTTTTAGTAGAGACAGGGTTTCAGCATGTTGGCCAGGCTGGTCTTGAACTCCTGACCTCAAGTGATCCACTCACCTTGGCCTCCCAAAGTGCTGGGATTACAGGCATAAACCACCGTGCCCAGTCAATTCATTAATGCTTTTGAATGAATTTATAGTTTACTTACTCAAACCCTAATATTCATGTAATAATATTTGTTGAGCACATTAATGCTTTTAGTCTACAGATAATGCTTAGAAGATATATATATATATATATATATATATAGAGAGAGAGAGAGAGAGAGAGAGAAAGAGAAAGAGAGAGAGAGAGAGAGAGAGAGAGAGAGAGAGAGATTCATAGGCCCCGAACAATAGCTAGGAACCACTTCACTAAACTACCAGGAAAGGAGAATTTGATTCTTATTCTGACCACTAAATGATATAACATGGTGACTAAATACTTAGGCTTGGGAATCAGACTTTCTGGGTTCACAGTGGTATCTACACTAAGGTGCAGATACCTGGTTCTGATAACTTACTAGCAGTACTGCCTTGGGCAAGTTATTTAACCTTTCTGTCTCTGTTCTCTCTTCTTTAAAACAGGATAGTAATGACACCTACTTCATAAGGTTGTGGAAATTAAATGAATTATACACTAAAAACAATGCCTGACACATGGAAAACACTTAAAATGTTGGATATTATTATCTGCTACTAACCAAATGTATTATCTTTATTTGATCGTTGGAACTGTCTTCAGTGATTTCAACTGTAAATGGAAATAATGATAGCTTAGTTTCCCTAAAGCAAGTGGCTTACCATGATATCATGAAGTCTCCTCCAACTCTAAGATATATGGTTCTCAGACCATCACCAGCTCTTCGTAATAACAGGACTGCTATTAGATTCAAGGATCCATAGCAAGTAAATCTAGAATCAGAGAAACCCATGAAAACTCCACTAATTCAGAACAACCCAAACAATATATGTGATCTGGTATGATCTCATCCTAATTTGATTACATCTGCCAAGACCTTATTTCTAAATAAGGTCACATTCACAGGTTCTGGGTGAACGTGAATTGGGGGTGCAGGGGCACTATTCAACCCACCATACCTGGGAATGTCACTTGATTTTCCCATGCCTTAGTTAATTTATCAGTAAATTGGCGATCATAACTTTGGCCATGTCTATGACACAATTATATTCCTTTTGGGAAAACCATTTTTACTTGTAGAATTTTGTAGCCACATTTGTGATTCCAGAGCTAATTTGAAAGATGGGGAAGTAGTTTTTCCACCCTTCCAAAATATAGTTGGTTGCTTCTTACAGGAGGTACAGTGAAATGGAAGCAACACCATTACATGCTACAAAACTATAGGCTGGGTTTTCATAAACCAATCATATATATATATATATATATATATATATATATATATATATAATTATTTAATATAAATAATAGATGTGTCAGAGGTAGCCACTTTTGAAAAATAAAATGTGCTGTCCTTTAAATAGAAATAACCCCATCGAGCCACAATCAGTGAAACACACACTTTGAAGTGTTTTTCCAGAACAGGAGTTCATCCAAACACCCTCCCGCACACACACCCACCACTTAGTCCCCATAGCATAGACATAAACCCAAGGCCAGAATAAGCCCAATCTCAGGCTGTTTCAAGTAGCTCCCTGTGTATTCAAGACTCATTTAGCAAGTGATTACACAGTATACTGAGTCCTGTGCAATTTCCCTGAATCATACATAGATGGAAATACACCAGTAAGTTTATCATTATTTGAGGCTAATCAACAATAAGCTTAAGGTTAAGTTGAATAAATAGAATGTTATTGGTTATAGTTTCCTTGTGCTGGAGGCTTCACAGTTTTCTACTTGGTTCAGTGAAGTTGGTTGTTGGTGTTGCATGTGCTCTTGTGGAAAGAGGCGTACCTCCCATCAGCCATACTTTTACCACCACTAAAATGAAAAGAAAAGCAACACAGAGAACAAATCAAGAAATACCCCTATGGGCTAATCCCTGAGTAGTTTCCCTTGGGCCCTCTATGTACTTACTGATGGATTGTTTTGCCACACTAGAGGACTGAGAAAATCCATCGTCTCTTTCAGCTCAAACCACCTACATCTCAGTAATAGCTTTGCTCAAAGGAAAGGAGAATTTTTTCATATGAAAATTCGGCAGCCAAGCAAAAATTTTGGTAGACGTTCCCCAAACAACAGCTGGGTGTCAAGCTACACCTTCAAAAAAAGATGTGATTTTGATCACTTTGGGGTGTTAGAATGATCCTCTTCTTTGACTAATCAGATTGATTTTTCCAATTAAGAATTAAGAGGGAACCAGGCAGCTAAGACTATTTAAACCAGTCTGCAATTGGGATTTCTCTGGTTCTTTCCAGAAAGAAACAGCCAGTTTGAATGATGACATAGGCTTACTGAGGTCAGACTTGAACACCTGGAAAGGAGATGTTTGTATGGAAGTCTCTAAAATATGTTAGAGAAAGAAGTTGTGAGATTTGGAATATGGAGTCTCTGCATATATAGTTCAAGAGGTCTCTCTGCAGAAGTAGTCTGTCTCCCCTGAATCTGTTAGGGTCAGTGTTACCTACCATAACTAGATTATCAATTTTACCTAAAAAATTAAAAATAATTTTATATTTTCTATTTAAAAAGTAAGAGAGTCATGATGTCAAAATCAGATTTTTGGACTTGCTACAGTTTAGTATAATTTTCACTTTTGAATTACATAAGTTGAAGAGTTGATATTTCTTGATTCACTGAGGATTATAGAAAAAGTACAGGATCAGTAAGGAAGAACTATAAACTTTTCAGTGCTTAGAACCTCTAGGTGTTAATCTGACCAGGAATGAAGCACACGGTAAAGAGATGCTTGGGAGCATTGTTAAAGGATGTCTGAGGAAGAAGGTTAGGAAAATCTGGGGGTCCGGAGTTTAATGATTCTTGCTACAAACAAAGGCGCTTTCCTGTTGATCCTACCAGAAGCCTTGTGTCTGTTTACAGCAAGTTAGTTGGGCAACTGAGGTGAGACTCTCAGACTAGTTTCCAGAGAGCAGATGCTAGTGGTGAGCCCTGTTTACTAGGCCATGGCAGGTCTGCCAAGCAGAAAGACCCTGTGGAGAGGCTGTGGATTGCAGACTTACGACTGTAGCTCTTCTGAGATGGTCCAGGACTCCAGAGCTGCCAAGCAGGCACCTGCTGCCAGCACTGAGATTAGGAGAGAAACCAAGCAAACAAACATTCTCATCAACCAGTATTTAACCTCCTGTTGCTGGGAGTTGAGATTTCTTGATTCACTGAGGATGATGGAGAAAGTACAGGATCAGTAAGGCATGAGTTCTATACAGGCTAATGCCAAAGAGGTTAGAGTTTCCTCTCTGAAACAAGCCAGTACAAAGTGTATTCAACCTCACTGTGTGATTAGGGGTCACATTTCAGTCAGTCAATCATGCAAATGAAACTCGTTGAAATTCTGCATGCCTTTTTAAACAAACAGGGACTTCAATCTTCATCCCAGCCTCTTGCCTGAGTCTATATTAGACAAATATGGAAATCCAGTTCAGGATTTTACTTCCACTGTCATGCGCTGAAGCATTAACTCAAAGACTTGGCCCAGCAAGACAATTCGATCCCTACCTGAGCCAGTGCATTCACTTGAAATAATTTAGTAGCAGGGGCTTTCACCTCCGGCAAGCATAGGTAAATCCTGGATTAGCAGTCCTTGTCATTCCTAAATGGACTGCACATCTCCTGCTGCTGGGCCTTCATTAACAAACCACTGAATAAACTGAAGGGAAATAAACAAGTCTCTTGTCGCTCACACATGTACTCGCGACCTCCTCCACTTTCTTCTCTGACTACTTCTCTTGCCTCCTGGGATTCTCACTTCATGCTGGGATCTTTGAAGAGTATTTTCCTCAGTGCCTTTTTACTCCAATAACACGTCCACTTCTTTTAGCTCTTCTCTCTTCGACTCCTCTTTCTTTGCTCCCCAACTGCACAATGTCATCATCTCCCATGGATTTCTTTTTTTCCTCTGTCTACAGTGACAATTCATACTCAAAAATAGAGCTCTCCCATTCTCTACCTTTTGCCCTCCCCTCCCAACATGAATAGCCCTAAATAACAACCCATGCCATTATAGACAAGGAGATCAAGGCATGTGTGATTCACAATACCTTAACCATACTCAAAGGACTGGACAGTTCCATTTCAAAAAGGATCATGAAGAAGGAATTGACATGGGCAGGTGGGCAAGAAGGAGTCCTGAGTTTGGTGCCAGCTGAGTGACCTTGACAATTTCATGATAGTTTCCTACACTTCTGTGTGCCCATCTGTTAAAAAAAAAAAAAAAATACAAACAGCTACTTGATCATTTTATAGGAGACTTACAAGTCAGTTATACAAGAAAAAAACTCTAGAAAAAACATAAAGAACTCCATAAATCCCTCTCTGGAAAAGTGGGAAGAATAGTGAACATAGGAGTAAGAAGCTGCCAAATTGTGCCCCCACAAATCTGTCCTTTACTCGCTTCTCTTCTCTCTCCATTCTCTCTTCACAAGTGTATGGTCTGAATGTTTGTGTCCCTCCCAAAAATCATATGTTGAAACCTAATCCCTAATTCAATAATATTAAGAGCTGGGGCTTGTAGGAGGTGATTAGCTCATGAGAGTGAAGCTGTCATGAATGGGATTAATGCTCTTATAAAAGAAGCACAAGGGGCCTGCTTGTTCTTCCACCATGTGAGGACACAGCAAGAAGGTGCCATCTATGAGAAATGGGTCCTCACCAGACATTGAGTGTGCTGGTGCCTTGATCTTGGACTTCTCAGCCTTCAGAACCTTAAAGAGATAAAATCTGTGTTGTGTATAAGTTACCCAGTTTAAGGTATTTTGTTATAGCAGCCCAAACGGACTAAGACAAGGAGATCACTCATAACTAAAATTTTAATCATTGTGCTGAGGACTTCTAAATCTCGATCTCTGGGCCTCACCTCTCCACTGAGCTCTGCATTTTTATATCCAATTGCATACTTACTGGGTATCTCATATACACTTGGATATCTCATAGACATTTCATAGTTAATTTACCCCAAATCTTCTTCTCTTATTCCTTAATCCATAAAAAGAGTAATTATCCACCCAATTATCATAGTCAGAAACGTGGAGATTAGCCCCTCCCTCATTCCCATCTTTATTCAGTCTACCACTGTAACATAAGCATTTGTCCCTTTCTCTCCACCCACACACTACCAGTCTAGCCTTGGCTAACATCATTTTTCACTTGTATTACTGCAACAATCTCCTAATTGGCCATGAACCCTCAACTTTGCTTATAATACTCCGTATACTTGTCAGTGTGCTTCCCCCACCCCCTACCACCCCCCACCATTCCATTCTTCTTTCCTAGACAACTAGTCAGGCACTGTGTTAGGACCTTTACATGCATATTCCCACTTCATCCGTACAACAACCCTTTGAGATATGTACTATTATTGTCACCATTTTACGGAGGAGAAAATGAAAGCTCAGAGAAAAGGAGTAATTTGTTTAAAAACAAACAGCTAATTTAAATTCAATCGTGGCCAGGCGGTGGCTTACCACCTGTAATCCCAGCACTTTGAGAGGCCGAGGTGAGTGGATCACCTGAGGTCAGGAGTTTGAGACCAGCCTGGCCAACATGGTGAAACCCAGTCTCTACTAAAAATACAAAAATTAGCTGGGCGTGGTGGTGGGCGCCTGTAATCCTAGTTACTAGGGAGGCTGAGGCACGAAAATCACTTGAACCCAGGAGGCGAAGGTTGCAGTGAGCCGAGATCACACCACTGCACTCCAGCCTGGGCAACAGAGTGAGACTTTGTTTCAAAAAAATAAACAGGCCGGGCGCGGTGGCTCAAGCCTGTAATCCCAGCACTTTAGGAGGCCGAGATGGGTGGATCACAAGGTCAGGAGATCGAGACCATCCTGGCTAACATGGTGAAACCCCATCTCTACTAAAAAATACAAAAAACTAGCCGGGCGAGGTGGCAGGCGCCTGTAGTCCCAGCTACTAGGGAGGCTGAGGCAGGAGAATGGCGTGAACCGGAGAGGCGGAGCTTGCAGTGAGCTGAGATCCGGCCACTGCACTCCAGCCTGGGCGACAGAGTGAGACTCCGTCTCAAAAAAAAAACAAAAAACAAAACAAAAACAAGTAAAAATAGATTCAATCGTACATCTGCCAGACTGCAAACTCTATATCCTTTCTGCCACATTACACTGCCTTCCTTTTTCTACCATTATATTTAGAATTATTCATAAGACTTATTTGGTCCTTTTCTCCCTCCTAAACTGTGTTTTGCCTGTAGGCACCATGTTGTTCTGGTTTACTACTATATCCCTAACACTAAGCACCATGCCCAATGTCTAGTGTGTACTCAATATGTAATCGCTGAATAAAAATAATGACTGACTGCTGGGCGTGGTGACTCATGCCTGTAATCCCAGCACTTTGGGAGGCCAAGGTGGGCGGATCACAAGGTCAGGAGATCCAGACCATCCTGGCTAACACGGTGAAACCCTGTCTCTACTAAAAATACAAAAATTAGCCAGGCATGGTGGCAGGCGCCTGTAGTCCCAGCTACTGGGGAGGCTGAGGCAGGAGAATGGCGTAAACCTAGGAGGCAGAGCTTGCAGTGAGCCGAGATCGCGCCACTGCACTCTAGCCTGGGAGACACAGCGAGACTCCATCTCAAAAATAATAGTAATAGTAATAATAATAATAATAATAATAAGTGACTAAGATTCACTAAGGAATGCTCTCCACAACTTCACACATCTCAATTTTTCCCACCTTACAGTCTCACTGGGGCACTACTTCACATATTGTGCCCAATATGAGGCCTGGTTTGGAACTATAACCTGGGAAGAACGTGTCAGGCTAATTCTGCTGATTCTCCACTTCCCTTACAATAGCCCAAGACACTTGTAAACCTGCTGGGTTTTCTTGCTAGTAAAGCCCTTTCTCAGTCCGAGCATAGCCAGGAATGTGGCTGAGATGGTAGGAGTCCCAGCTCTCAATAAGATTGGTGGGGTGGAGATGGGGGTTGAAGGATGATTTACTTTTACCCTGGACAGCTTCAGAGGGTATGACACTATGCCTTTCTGAGCTCCTCAGTGAAAATCAGGCTCATCAAATGTTATACATTTCTAACCAATAGAATTTGGCCAAGAGCCACTCATTTTGTTTAATGATGCAGCACATGCTCTTGGCACTTGAACTCTAATAAGGACTGTACAGGCACTTGGCAGCACACGTTCTATCAAGAGGTTTTGACAACTAGAAAACAAACAAAAGGACAATTTAAATGTAACATCACATCCACTCAGACTGTCACTCAAGTGCCTACCAGTGATCTGACACCAAATCAATAGTATTATGGTTCATTGAAGTCAGATCAATGGCTTCACAAAGTTTCAGAGCAGCAGTAGCAGCACAATAGCAAACTTCATGTCTCCTGTCTATTATTACAAAGTAGGTAATCACTGTCTGACTTCTCTGAGTGCCAGAGCCTCAGCACACTACTGCCTGAAGACTCTGGGATTCTAATTGAGATGACTGGGTATGCTGCCATGCCATTTTCTCCTCACCCACCACCTCCCTCTATCCTGCATCCTTCTGCTCCAGGAAGGAGTTTGCAAAGGATTTACCCCACCCCGACCCAAGAGCCAGGAAGAGTCCGTTGTACACAAGCTCTGTGAGGAGCCACCACAAGAGTGCAGATTCCCAGGGAAAAGACTACTTTTTAACGCTAGCTCAAGCTTGGAGGGTTTCAAGTGTCTCTTGGTCTCTTTATTATTTATGTATTCAAGTTTGCTTGACCTTGTGACCCATTAAGAGGCTTATCTTTTCAACTAGTGGAGGACCCTCTCCCAATTGCCACTTTTCACACTTTTCCATTTCCCTATGCCCCCAAAAGCTAACACTTGGGAGTGTCAATTTTCTAGAAGTTTCTACAGAGGAGTTTAATCATTTGAACAGCTTAATAAGGATTATACAAATATAAATCCCCCAAAAAATTACACAAGGAAAAAGCACGGGTTCTAAATGCTCTCAGTACTCTAGAAAGGGGTACTATAGGAGTCTAATAAGGTTGAAAAGCCTCTAGTCACAGGCCAGAACAGCACTAGATGGGTGGGTCAGACAAGGGGTACATCGATTTGAGAACTCAAATGAATTTCTCCCCCGTGCCAGAGCACCTATTGCACTCACCAACCTAGCCAAAGGCTTGCACATCAATGAGATGAGGATGAATTATTGAAAAGCTTCTGTATAAAATGCTGTACTCTGCCATTTCCTACAAATCAAATTATCGAGGGAGATATTTGATTGTAAACATATTTAGAAAATGATTTCATTGTCATTCGGTTGGTTTTGCTTGCTCCCCCACCCTTAAATTTCATTTGCATTAAAGTGCTACAAAGTTAAAAAGGTCACACACACACACCCCCAACCAGGAGCTTGCATACAAGCCACAGAAGCAACTAAATTCAATCAGCAAAAATGAAAACCTATTATAAGCAATAGAAAAACCCTTTAAATCATGCCTAACATGCTTAAAACAGAATTGTCTCCTCCTTACCCAAGTCTCTAACACACGGTTATCCTGAAAACAAATGGCTGTTTCTTTAAGACGGAGAGACCTAAATTCTATTTATTGTTTTTGAGATGCAGACCTAATGTGGTTAACCAGGTTCCACTGTTAATTCAAGAAGATCTCTATTTCAGTTGCAGTTCACTTTCAGGGCCTCCTGTCTCTGGAGATAGAAGTGTGACCCCACCCTGCTGGGTCTCAAGTAGGCTGCACCCATAGGCACAAAAGCTCACTCAGCCTAGGCTGAGCAGATTGTTTCCTACTGCCTTGGGCAGAATAGTCATCAGAAAATGAGGCACCAGATGACCCAAAGGCCAAATTGCTTCTGTTGAAAGACTTGCCTAATGGCATTCAACTAGGATGCCATTGCCTAAGGGAGTGCTCATCAATGCCTTTGGCTCTAAGCACTTGAAAAACAAAGAAAACAATGTCTTAGACTTCCCTGCTCTGAAATATGGTGACAAGGAGAAGAATCTAGTGGCAAGGGTGAAGGATGCATTAATTCAATATTCATTCTTTGTTCTCAACAGCTATGTATTGAGTGCCTGCTATATGGAAGGTATTCAGTGAATTTAAACCAGAATGGTGAAATCCCATCATCAAATTTCCAGAGCCTTTAGACTCAGTCTCTACTTCAAAAAAATGACAGTAATGCAGGTGAGTCATTGAGGTGTCAGAGAATTTGATCTATTAGAAATGAGCCTCTGGACAAGTGAACTGGTAATTGATTTAGCATGTATTTATTTATTGCTCACATTTTACAAAGAATTGAACTAAGCACAGTGACCAATGGAAATGGGGGTGGGGAAGGATACAAAAGAAAGGTAATACATGGTTTCCCCCTCAGGTTGGTTGAGATGACAGTGGAGATACCAGGAAATAACCAGAGACAAAGCCCAGTATTAATTCATTTGGCTCTGTTTGAACTGCAAGTGAACAAGATTATTTGGTGTTTTAAGTTCAATTATTCCTTCACTCATTCAATGTTAATTGAATGCCAGTGCACCCATCACAATGCTAGGAAACCTAGGAAGATAGACATAACGGTTTATATAATAATAGTAACCATTAAGTGAGAATCTACTATATACCAGGCTCTGTGCTAAGTGCCTTTACAGGATCTTTTGCATCAAATCTCTCAAAATCACTGTGTTTCCAATGATCTTGTGTGTAATAATGTATGGAGGTCACTTCTAGGCACAGGAAAAAATATCATCTGCTAACTAATGGTTCCTTATGTGTAACAGAACAGCTCCCTGAGAAATATAACCTTAGGAAAGGTTATCATTTTATTATTGTTTCTCGTAATTATTATATTCATTGTAATGATGGTCACAGGTGGGACCATCTATTAATATGCCAAATGCTGTGTTAGTGGCTTTCCATATATTATTATTTTCATTCTGCACAACCACTTCATGGATTATTGCTATCCTTATTTTACAAAGAAGGAAGCTGAGGTATAGAGAGTGAAATCATTTGCCTAAGACTCTGCAGCTAGTAAGTGGCAGAGTCAGGCTTGAAACTGACTTGGCTGCCTCCAGAGTTCTTTCCATTACCCTCACTTTAAGGTTGCTGACTTGAGGTATTTCCATCGTGGTGAGGAAAATGAGACCCATCCAACAAACATGTTAAATATGTGATTGTGGGCATGTCATCTAATGACCCAGTTTCCTCCGATAAAAAGAGGAGAATAATACCTACCTTAACAAACTTGAAGGGTAATTGTGATAATCACATGAAATGTTTTGGAAACTTATTTGTAGAGCATTGCAATTTATAAAACAAGAAGTAATATATGCAGTAGTCAGCATGAGATTCAGTTATTCCAATAGCCAGATACCTAGCTGACCTTCTCTGTGTATTTTTTCTTAATCTTTTAGTAGTAAGACCCCATACTCTAGCCAAAATAAAGAAGTCTTGGGGCCTTAACATTTTCTGTTCCCTCTGCCTCAAATGCTCTTCTTCTAGAACATTCCAGGCCTGTGATAATCACCATGAAGAAAATAAAATTGTAGTGTATCACCCTTCCCTCCCTTTATGTTACTGCTCTTTTTTTTCATGGTTCTTATCGCTACCTGAAATTATCTCCTTTATTCCTTTATTTGTTTATTATCTGTCTATCCCCACTCACTGGAATATATTCTCCTTGAGAGCAGCAACTTGCCTTTCTTTGTTCACTACTTTCTGTATCCTCAGTTCCTTGACTAGGGACAGGAACATAAAAGATGCTTAGCAAATATCTGCACAAAGACTGTAATTGTTACAGTAGGTAGCTAGTCAGGCATGAGCGGGGCAGGAGAGGGCTCTCCCTCCCACCCACCAAGAATGTCAGGCAATCATCAGGTGATGGTCCAGCAGTTGTCACACTGCCTCTCTAAAATAATAATAGGTCACAGCCAGCACCAGGGAGAGGCAGTTTCCTAACAGATAAAAACACCTGAAGTTGGTAATCAGCAGCTTTCAGGAATTGGGCAAGTGGGATCGAGCACGCACATTAAGAGGCAAAATGGCAGAGTGTGACCTTCCAGGGGCATTCCACAGGAAAAGGGAAGAAAGCCTTAGGTGAGATGCGTACAACTCCAGTAAACACAATGTGCATACTCGCCTCCCAAGTGCAAGCAGTGCACCGCGCATGCAGGCGGCTCACCCTAAGGGAAGAATGAAGGGAAAGGGGCGCAAGATGCCAGAAGTAGGCCAGCATATATTTCTGAGGTTCAAGGTTAAACGGGGCACTTGACGTCCAAGGTGCCCACTTGGTTCTCTTCCAAGTGTACATTCCTGCTGCAAACCTGTATGGAGTTGCCGCCACTAACATATTTTGGTGCCAAGTGACTCGGATATTTGCCACCAATAACATAATAACAATGCACGGCAATGAAACAAAAGGCATTACAAGACTTTATAATATGAGGAAGTCCAAGCATAAGAACTAGAAATTCAAAAGAGGAATCAACTATTCTGAGCTGGAATAGACCAGTAAAACATCAGATTGGCATGCACTCAGAATTCCTCCTTGAGGATTGGGAAGCATTT
Organism: Papio anubis; assembly: GCF_008728515.1. Taxonomy (NCBI): domain Eukaryota; kingdom Metazoa; phylum Chordata; class Mammalia; order Primates; family Cercopithecidae; genus Papio; species Papio anubis. The sequence continues at coordinate 52,397,054 of NC_044996.1, read as the reverse complement.
GAATGAGTGAAGGGCAGCTAGGAGGACAGGATGAATGGTGTCAGGAGAGGGTAAATGTAGGAGGAAATATGCCTTGTGCCAAGAATAGTGGAGGGCCCAGCCAGCTGGAGGTTGACAGGGTACAAAAGTTGGAAATGTACGAAGTTGTGGGCAGATAATAGAGATCCTTGAGTGGCAGGTTAAGAAGCTTGACATTTAAGGAGACTTTTGCTAGGGAAAGCAATGAAAAGTGATTTTTAAAAACAAGTGAAATAGGAGTTGGAAGACAGAGACACTACTATTTTATTTTTTTTATGGTCATTATCACAGGCGTGGGAGTCTTTAGGGAATGGCATTTCAAGCAACAAGAACAGTAAATGTTAAGGACTCAAACCTTTTTCTGGTTATAACATGGGCGTCTTACTACAAAGTGCTTCCGTCGCCTTCCTTTCACAGGTGTTGATCCCTAGTAAACATCTTGTACTCTAAACTATGCCTCCGCTTTACTATATCACAGATTCCTTTATATACTGTCCCCAAAATAATCCTACAAGATAGGTATTATTATCTTCACTGCACAAACGAGGAAACTGAGGTTTCAAAAGATTAGGTAACTTACCCAAATATACACACCTAGGAAGGGCCAAGCCTGGAGAAAGCAATTATTTGGCAGAAAAAGTGTCCTCCCATGCACCATTCTCTTCCCCAGCTTGTCTTCATGCAGAGTTGATTACCTAAGGTGGTGTTGCCACGGACCAAAACCCCCACCCCCAAATTATCTCTGTAAGGTACACAAGATCCAGACAATTGTTACTACTTTTACTTTCTTAGAGTTACAAGTCAAATGTGCTCAGCTGGAGTAATTCTTCCATTTTGATTTAAGTGGACTACATCCTATGTCCCTCGGCAAAACAAGTTCTCAGTATAATGGCTAAATCCATCTTCAGACTCTTGAAACATGCCCTTTTACAAATCGTGGCGAAGAGGTGCTGCATGCTGCATTTGCACCTCCTTATGAGGCAGCTAGTTAATATTATGTTATTGCAGAATGTAGACCCTTTCCCAGCAGAAACTGCAACTGAGCAACCACTGCCAAATAAGGAAGAGCCACTGCAGTCCCTCCCTGTGGGTGCTGTTCGTTTCTCTCAATCAGGAAGACTGTAATTAACTGCATGGATATCATCAGAAAATGTCTGAAAAGAGGCCTGTAAATTCAAGGAATGTGAAAGGGGCCAGAAGTAATAATAGAATCATCTTGGATATATATTTAGAAATGCTGAGGAGGTTTGAGGTGGTGAAAAACAGCGAATGTGTTAAAGTTTTAGAGATAGATACTCCACCAACAGGAACAGTGTGTAAAGCAAAGGAGGGTAGAGGAACACTATGGACCCTCTTGGTTGTAAATTATCTCTACCAGTGGGTTGTTCTTGCCGTTGTTGTTGTTTATAAAGTGAAATCAATTTTAGGCAGGTCCTGCTAGCAGAAGTATTAACACAGTGTGGGGAGGAGTAGTAATTCTTGGCAAAATTTTATATTATTCTTATTATATTATAAGTGAGAGTCAGTTTTTTCCAGTCAAAATGCATCTATTTCATTTGTTTGGCTGTTTGCTACAAGAGGTCAGTGGAACATGGAATTCCTTTTATAAAACCTTACTTTTAGAAAACGTAGCTATTCTAGGGTGTGGAAGGGATTCCAAGTCTTACGAAAGGAAACTCAGAGGCAGATGAACACAGCCCAAGATTCTTTTGCCTACAGCATAATCGAACATGCTTCAGCTCCACATTGGATCATTACAAAGGTGACTTCTACACTTTCCCTGGAATGAATTAGACGACTTGATTAGCGTTTCACTTGCCTCTTAAGCCTTTAAAAGCTCAACAAAAACATAACAGATATTGTGCATATAAGATGTGCATTAAAATAAAAAGGAAAATTGTTAAGAAATTAGCTGTAAATAGCTCCCAAATTAGTTCCTTCCAGGTAGAAACCTAGTCTCATTCATAATTGTATCCACCACAGGGATTAACATAGTGCCTGGCACCGGGTAGGTATTTGATTGAGTTTCTTATAATTGAATTGAAAAGGGTGTATAAACCAAGTTGAAAGGAATTAATGGAGGCAATTCATTGTAAACATATTTAACCGAGGAAGTTACATCCTGCCTACACCTCGGGCACCAAGCTGTTGATCTCATGTGGCTGTCTTAATTTGAGAACTAAGGCCACCTACTTTTTCCTATTAACAGAAAGGGTAGCTATGCCAAGCTTTATTGCTTACCTCTTCCCCAACACAGTGGTTCATATCATAGGGCTTTTAATGCAAACTCTTTTTTTTTTTTTTTTTTTTTGAGACGGAGTCTCACTCTGTCCCCCAGGCTGGAGTGCAGTGGCGCGATCTCGGCTCACTGCAACCTCTGCCTCCCAGGTTCAAGCGATTCTCCTGCCTCAGCCTCCTGAATAGCTGGGATTACAGGCGTGTGCCACCACGACTGGCTAATTTTTGTATTTTTAGTAGAGACAGGGTTTCACCATGTTGGTCAGGCTGGTCTCAAACTCCCGACCTTGTGATCTGCCCACCTCAGCCTCCCAAAGTGCTGGGATTACAGGCGTGAGCCACCGTGCCGGGCCGCAAATTCTTTTAAAAGCAGAAATCTGTCCAGTTTCTGGCAACAACTGACTCTCTTTTTTTGATATGGAATCTCGCTCTGTCGCCCAGGCTGGAGTGCAGTGGTGTGATCTCAGCTCACTGCAACCTCCGACTCCCAGGTTCAAGTGATTCTCCTGTCTCTGCCTCCTGAGTAGTTGGGATTACAGGTGCCTGCCACTACCACGCCCAGCTAGTTTTTATATTTTTAGTAGAGACTCCTGTCTCTGCCTCCTGAGTAGCTGGGATTACAGGTGCCCACCACCACCACGCCCAGCTAGTTTTTGTATTTTTAGTAGAGACGGGGTTTGGCCATGTCGGCCAGGCTGATCTCGAACTCCTGACCTCAGGTGGTTCACCCTCCTCGGCCTCCTAAAGTGCTGGGGTTATAGGCGTGAGCCACCATGCCCGGCCAACAACTGATTCATTTTAAATGATCAAATCTTGTGTGTAGTTACATGGTGTAACATTTTTCAAGCAAACTGTACTGCTGAATTCTTTTTTTTAGTAAATGCAATTTATCAAATATTGGTTGCCAACAAATATATCCCAATGTTGTCTCCTCAGTCATTCCTATTTTAATCTTGAGGGCTCTGCTTTTACTAAAATGTTTACACAAGTCATAAATTTGGCCTCAAAACATGTTTCTTGGTAACATAAATTTACCCATTTGGATGCAATAGAAAAATCAAGAGGTAGTTTGTTCCTAAAATTTGGCCCAGTATCCAATAAGAGATTAAAGAATCCTGGGCTATTGATGTAGAGGAGGCTCTGCACTCTCACTCTGCTATTGGGACTACTACGCGTCACTTCCCTCCTGCTGCACTTGTAGGAATAATGAAAATCAAACTGTCTATGCCAATTAAAAAGCTAAGTTTTAAAATGCAAGCTCTCTTAAACTTTTTTATTATTGTAAAATAACACAGTTTTAAAAATTAATGTACAGAAGGCTTTAAATTGAAAAGCAATTCCCTCCCCACACCACACTTCAGACCACCACCAATCCCCCCAGTCTCATTCTTCAGTAGTAATCAGTATGAACAATTGATTAGATATTCTTCCAGAAATTTTTGATACATATACATATGTACATACATATGTACAATATGTATATATTTTGATACATATACATATGCACAATAATTGTGTTGCACGCAAATAAATAATATCATACATACTGGTTTACAACTTGCTTTTTCAACTTATACATCTTGTATATCTTTCCCAATGAGAACATATATAATATCTCATTCTTTCAGCACCTGCATAGTATTCCATAATTTATAGTCAATTTAACTGGTTCTCTATCTATGGATATTTGATTGTTTCTAGTTTTTTGCTACTACAAATGATCATCCTTGTACATATTTCTTAAAGTACATGTGAGAATTATTGGATGAAAGATAACATGTGGAAATGTAAAATAGTGCACCCACTTTGGAAAACAACCTGACATTTCCACAAAAGGTTAATTGTGCTGTTGTCATATAACCCAGCAATTTCACTCCTAGGTATATATGCAAGAGAAATGAAAATATATTTGCAGGCAAAAAGTTGTACACGAATGTACATGCCAGCATTATTCCTAAAAGCCAGAAAGTGAAAACAACTGAAATGTCCATCAACTAATGAGTGGATAAAGTAAGTGTAGTTTATACATACACACAACTTCATTATACATACAATGAAATATTCCTCAGCCATAAAAAGGAATGAAGTACTGATTGATGTTGAAACATGGATGAACCTTGAAAATATTATGCTAACTGAAAGTTTACATATTGTGTGATTCCATTTATATGAAAAGTTCACAATAAGCAAATCCATAGCCAGGAGTTGGTGAGAGGGTGGGAAGTGGAGAATGAGCAGTGACTGCTAATGAGTATGAATTTTCTTTTTAGAGTGATAAAAATATTCTAGAATTAGATAGTGGTGATGGCCACATAGCCCTGTTAATATACTAAAATACATTGACTTGTACACTTTAAATGAGTAAATTTTGTGGTATGTGAATTATACCTCCATAAAGCAGTTTCTGAAAAAAAGGTAACACGAAGCCTTTGAAAGAAGGGTCAGTCTGGAATATATACGGTCCATGGGAGTACTTTTATCCTGGGATATTCCCTACACACCCAGAAAAACTTTTTCTTTATCAATTTCTCCCACAAGACAGTTAAAATGTTTTTCCTCATTTCCTAAAGGAAATGTCTGCATTTAAATTTGAAGAGAAAAAATTAAATCAAAGATTAGCTTTCAGAAACAAGCTTAAATGTCTTTTTTATAGTTTCTGTGTTGCTTTTTTTTTTTAAATTATAAAAGTAGCACATACTCACTGCATGAAATTTGGAAAAGACATAAAATCCTGAAAAGAAGAAAGTAAAGATTATCTGTCATCCTACTACCCAGATATAATCATTGTTAACATTTAAGTGTATCTTCTTCTAGTCTTTTAATATACTTTTGTGTATGAAATTGAGATTATACTCTGTATACACAGCTTGGTATCTTACTTTCTTATTTTAATATTATGATATCATGAACATTTTCTCATTTCAAAACATGATTTTTAATGGCTACATAATTTTCTATTCTATGCCTATACCATCATTTATTTAACCAATTTCCAATTTGAGGGTATTTAGTTGTTTCCAATTTTTGCTGCTTCAATCGTTTGTGTAGCTAAATCTTTTCACACATCCATAATTATTTTCTTAGGATAAATACCTAACAGTGCAAATGCTGGGTCAAAAGATATGCACATATTAAAGCTTTTGGTATGTATTCTCAAATTGCCTTTCAGAAAGTCTACACCAATTAATACCTCCACTAGAACTGTATTTGAGTGTCTGTTTTTGTCTTAACCAGGCCAACACCAACCACCTATGGTTATTTGTTTTTATTTTTTTTTTTTTTATTTTTTTTTGTTTGAGACGGAGTTTCGCTCTTGTTGCCCAGGCTGGAATGCAATGGCACGATCTCAGCTCGCTGCAACCTCTGCCTCCCGGATTCAAGCAATTCTCCTATCTCAATCTCCCGAGTAGCTGGGATTACAGGTGCCCACCACCACGCCCAGCTAATTTTTTTGTATTTTTAGTGGAGATGGGGTTTCGCCTGGCTGATCTCGAACTCCTGACCTCAGGTAATCCGCCTGCCTTGGCCTCCCAAAGTGCTGGGATTACAGGCGTGAGTCACAGCACCTGGACTGTTTTTAATTTTTTAATCCTTGTCAATATAATGTGTTAGGCATTAATGAAGCACATGATTTCATTGTTATTTAAAATAGTGTCTATCGGACATTTTTATTTTTTTGTCTTGTGTGTGTGTAATGGTTTATCTCCTTTGTCTTTTTGTCTGTTATGATGCTTGTGTCTTAATCTGTAACAGCTCTTTATATATGAATAATATCATAATACTAAGTATTTGTCTATCATATACACTTATCTTTTAAAGAGCATCTCCACCCTCACAGTACTATTGTACTTCCCTGGAGTCTTTATGTCTTCATCAGGGCAAGGTTTTCCAAAATCCAAAGAGGAAAAAGGATGGAAATATTCCTTTTCCTTTCTTTGGTGCACAAACTAGAAGATATAAGGAACTCACAAATGATCTTAAAAATAAATGGACCACGTTATTAGAAAAATAATTCAGTCTCCCCATGGATCCATTAATGGCATCTATAACACCTTTTCTCTCAACTCTCTCTGGGCACCTAATGCCTGTTCTAAATCAACAGGCTTAGTGGCTGCAGGCTTGCCTAAACCTCCCCTTTACACCAACCACTCAAGCTGAAGCTTTTTTGATAGTCCTGGGCACTTTAACACTTGCTGGTACTTAAAGAGCAAACTCTAGAGATTCTAATCACTAAGTCTAATCACAATGAAAGGAAAATTTTCACCAAAAAGTTAATAAAAGAAAACCATTACCAAGTCAAATGGGATCCCATTCTCTTAACCACCTGATAATGTGGATTAGACTGTTTCCAAAACCTGACTTCGGAACCACAACTATGATTAAGGGGGAGAATCTGTCCTTACCACCCAAGAGGGAAGAGCCCTTGGGAGCTCCATAGAACATGCTCATTTCTGAACCGTGTATGGGCCTGGAGTACAGAGGGACTTGGCTTTCTTACATTTTGTTATGGTTTTAGGGGCACCTAATGGCCCTGAGGTTTAAATGTCCTTTTGTGATCTGCTATGTACTGAATTGTGTCCCCCCAAAATCCATACATTGATTCCCTAACCCCCGTTCCACATGTGATGATATTTAGAGACAGAGTTTTTGAGAGATAATTAGGTTTAGATAAGTGAGGGAGTGGCCCTCAAAGGAAGAGACACCAGGGCTATCTCTGCCTGCCAAGTAAGGTCATAGCAAAACGGCCACTGTCTGCCAGCCAAGAAGAGAGCCCTCACCAAGAACCAAATTGGCTAGCACTTTGATCTTGGACTTTCCAACCTCCAGAGCTATGAGTAAATAAATTTACATTATTTAAGCCACACAGTCTATGGTATTTTGTTACGGCAGCCTAAGCTGACTAAGACATGTCCACTGATTAATGCCTGAAATCCTACCATGAGTATAGACTAAACATCTAGTGTTCAGTTCAAATACAAGCAACTACATAAAGGAAGTTTCATAAGTCATAGACACCTCAGTCAGAGTGAAGAGTATTTGGCTCCTTCCACAGGCATAGGTGTGGGAGAGGCCCAGGGAGTGGAAGAGAAAACAACTGTACAAAATGTCTGAGAAGGGTAGATGAAGGGGATACTACCACAAAGCAAACTTGATCAGTTAATAAATCTGCCCAAGGCCAGCAGTGACAAGAGATAACTGCAAATACTACCCCCATGTTGCTTCAACAGGCACAAGTGAGTAACAGTTTTTTCTTAACAGTATTGCCGAGTTTGTGTCCTTTGTAGGGACATGGATGCAGCTGGAAACCATCATTCTTAGCAAACTATCACAAGAACAGAAAACCAAACACCGCATGTTCTCACTCATAGGTGGGAACTGAACAATGAGATCACTTGGACTCGGGAAGGGGAACATCACACACCGGGGCCTATCATGGGGAGGGGGGAGGGGGGAGGGATTGCATTGGGAGTTATACCTGATGTAAATGACAAGTTGATGGGTGCTGACGAGTTGATGGGTGCAGCACACCAACGTGGCACAAGTATACATATGTAACAAACCTGCACGTTATGCACATGTACCCTAGAACTTAAAGTATAATAATAATAATAATAAAATAAAAAATAAAATAAAATAAAAAATTTTAAAAAAAATTGCCAGCTTTTACTACCTTGCAGTTTCTTTTGTATTCTTACTTCAAGATAAGCTAGCTTCCAATTTGGATTTTTGTTTTAAGTGTAATGAGATAATCTGCCCACTTTTAAAGCTGTTCACACTTTGCAATATGGGTATAAAATCGTTTTAAGCATTCTAAAACATATTTTCATAATCTCAGAAGTGGAATCCAAACACAAATAAAATGCTAAATTTTGTTCAAAAAAAAAAAAAAAAACCAGTATTGCCATTCAAGTGCTCCCTTTGACCTAGACAAGCCTCCTCTTCACCCACTGAGGCAAGGAAACAACACAGTATCTAAATGTATCTTATAGCTTCATAACAGAATCTTGTCACATAGCTCTATCTATGGGCCAGGGACAGTTCTAAGTGCTTTACATGTATTAACCCATTTATATTTCACAATCACCCTATTGGGGTAACTATTATTATATTCAATTTATAGATAAAGAAACAGATAAAGAAGAGGTAGAACTGAGATTTAAATCCAAGTGTCAGGGGACTCCAAAGTTCATATTCCAATCCATGCTCAAAGGTCATTTGTCCATTGCTAAAGAGATAGCATTCAGAGCATTCAAGCCAAAGCATCATCATTACTACTCCATTTCTGATTTGGTGCTACATCTTGGGTATTCTTTTAGAAGTTATTGAAATGGTGGCAGGGAAGATGAGGAGAAGCTTTTTGAAAGACTTAAAATGGTTGGAAGCACAAACTTAGACATCAAAACAGACTTGGAATCATGTCCTAAATCTGCTACACACTAGCTCCATGAATTTCAGCAAGTTACTTAACATCTCTGAGCTTCAGTTTCTTCCTCTGCAAAATGAATTTAATAATAATAATCTCTACTTCATAGGGCTAATGCGAAGATCACATGAGTTAATATGTGTAAAAGACTTATTACACTACCTAGCACTTAGCAAACACTCAATAAATATTACTTAAATATATTATAAAGCTGGAGAAGACTTCAGGGCTGCACTAGAGTTTCACTTCAGTTTGATATTATTCTGAGTAGCAAGAAAAATACAGAGACACCAGCCCCACCAAGTGGGGCAAAGCCTCCTCTTGAGAAAGGGGGCCAGGCAGCAACTGCTCACAGAGCCAGACTCAACAAATGGCAGCTGCAGTGTTGACCAACAGCACAATTTGTATACTGACAGGAGAGGAGGGAATGGGAGCAATGTCCTACTGAAGAGTAGCTCTGTCTTCTCAGTCACACCCAAAAAGTATACCCTTCAAAATCAAGTATAAAGCTGTCAGACACTCTTCGTCTTTAGCTTATCTTATTTATGAGAAGTTTGTTTATAAGGCTTAGGAACTTGAAACCCAAATTTAGTTTCCTTATCTTCAGATGATCAAGAAAAGATAACTAAAATAATGTTTATATTCACAGATAAAAATTCTAATTAATTCATAAACACAGAGTATGGTATATTGTAATATAATGGCCAAAGAAAATAGATCCAAGTAGACTTCAGTTGTTGTCAGTTATAAGTTGTGTGACTTTAAACTAGTAACTTAACTTCCCTGAACCATTTCCTATAAAATCAAGGACAGTAGTGGTTGCTACAGGTAGTAAATAATATGTTGGATGTGAAAGTGCTTTGCAAACTCCAAAGGATATACAAATTGTGATATGCTAATAGAGTCAAACATATGCAAAGAAAAAATACTAAAAATTAAAATTGCTGCAGGAGTAGTTAAAAACACAAAAAAAATCACTGAATTACAAATCATGTATTATTCATTTATTATTACCATTATTTTGACTGACAAGGTTTTAGGGAAAGCAGGCAAATGGCAGCGAATGAAAGAGCATATAGACCTGTGGAGAAATTCTCAAGAAAACTTGTGGGCAGTTTTTAGGACTGTAGATGGCACTAGCTCTTCAGAATGTCTCATTTCTCTGTAAAATACATGGCTTCTCTTTTTCTTGATTTGGGGTGGGGAGAGGATAAAGGATTACCCACGATGAAGGGTTCTCCAAGACCTCAAAGGAAAGAAAAGTGTATATAGGCACGTTCTAAACTGGAAAGGACGAATACTGCAGCCATGCTGACTCTTCCCAGAATAAATCCCACTCTTACCTCTCTGGATCCCTAGCCCCAGCTGAGCCCAGGCAGCCAGGGTTGCATTACTGCCATATGGACACTAGGGACACTCTCAGTGTCCTCCTAAATTTATAGAAATTAGTGTAACCGAGGAACTTTTCTCCTTAGCTTTTCTGAGATAGACTAAAATTTTTGAAAAGTGACCTCGCAGAGAAGCTAAGAAAAAAGAATACTGAAATAGGCAAAGCAATTAAAAAGCAGAGAGACCAATGAGTTTAGAGAGCACTAATTTTCTGCCTCTGCTCTTATAAACTCTTAATTACATAACTTGGCAGTTATCTACTAAATTTTACATGAGCATATTCTCCAGCTGAGCAGCTCTACTTTCAAGTCTCTATCCGCAGAAATTCTTGCACATGAGCAGAAAGAGCCATTTATAAGGATTCTTGCTGTAATGTTTGTAGTGTCAAAAGAAAGAATGAAAGAAATGGAAGGACGAAGGGACAGAAGGTGAGAAGAAAGGAGAATGCATAAAAGGGGACCATTTACGTCAACTGGCTTATCCAAACAATAAAATATAGAATGCTGTTCAATCATTTAAAAGGAGATAGATCGGTTCATACTAACATAGAAACAGCTATAACACATATTGTCGCGTGAAGAAAGTAGGCTGTAAAACAATGCATACAGGAGGATATTATTTATGTAAAAAACCACAAAACCAAGCAAGATAGATATAGCTATAGACATATACATATATATAGTTAAACTCATATACAAATTTCTGAGGGGATGCATATCAAATTAGTGGTGGAAGGTAGTTCAAAGAGAATTTTTGCTTTATCATCATCGGGTATTTTTAAAAATGAGAATGTATTTCATATACTTATATTTTCCCTTTTAATTTAGAAACATAATTGTAACTTCCAGCCACGGGAACCCAAGGTGGCTTATGATTGGCACCATAACAGCCCAAAGCCATCCTCCATCCAGTTCCTGTAGGCTCAGATTGTCCACTCTGGTCCAGACTGCATCCTACTTAAGAATGGCAGCCTCAACCGCCTTTCTAGAGTCTTCCCTAAGCTTTGGTTGGAATTTCCCTTTCTGTTGGTCTTAAAAGCATTTATTCATTCACTATTTGTTCAAATCCAGCAATTAATTTTTGAGTGCCAACTATTTGCTACGGGCTGAGAGTAAAATTATAGATAAAAATAAACATGGTCCTTTTTTATGATCCAGAACTTAGAGTCAATGTTCTTGAGTGGAAAGAGCTTGGACTCAGTGCCAGGGTTCAGTTTCATCTCTGCATCACTTGGGACAAGTATCTCAGTGTCCTCATCTGTAAAGTGGGAAAATAATGCTACTTACTTGCCAAGGTTGAAGTGAGGATTCAATGAAGTAGTGCAAGTAACTCATGAAGAAAAGCACCTGGAGTATAACAACTGCTTGAAGACTGTTAACCTCTCCCCTTCCTTCTTCATATTTTCCTGCAATCAACTTTTTAAAAGAATATTAGGTGGAGCTGGGCCAAGATGGTGGACTAGAAGCAGTGCATGTGTGCCACTCTCACAGACAGAAAACAAAAGGTTAGTGAATACTGTCCCTACAGCCTGATCATCTGAGAAACCATGTTGGGATTCATTAAGGTAGGAGGGGAACACAGAGAGCAGAGAGGAATGAAGCTGGGCCCCACGTTGCCTGGACTCAAAGTGGAGCTGGGGGAACCTCTCCAACATAGGAAAGGGTCAGTGAGTGAGATCTCCCAGGGGGATTCACATTCCCCACAGGGACCTGTGCAAGACTGGGAACAGGATAATACCACTGGTTCCCCCGAACTGTCCCCACACCGTACTTCTAGACTGAGGCAGAGAGCCACCTGGATGTTTTGCAGGGGCAACTCTCGAGTCCAAAGGGACCTCTACAAGCCTTAGGCCCCAGAGCAAACAAGCACTGGTGCCATAGCATCAGTAGAGGCCACCGTTGCCATGCCTGGGAGCAGTAACATTACTTCACCACCCCCTTGCCAGAAAGGGCTCAGTACCAGCTTCCAGGCCAGTGGTCCCACTTTTGTTTGAACCCAGCCGGCCACTCCACCCAACTGCACCATTGGCAGCCAGACAGGCAACACTTGCTAGAGCTTCCCGCACAGTAGCCTGGCTTCTGTGTGAACTCAGCCAGAGCAGGCAGCTTCCAGTTGTCCCAGGAAACAACTGGACAGCAGAACGTACAACCCTACCTGCCCCCACCACTGGGAACCAGGAGGGCAATGCCTGCTAGAGCTTCTAGCTCAGTGGTCCTGCTTCTGTGTTAATTCAGCGGAAGTGTACAGCTTCCTGTTGTCCAGGGAAATACCCGGAACACACAGTACATGGCCCCGCCTGCTCCCAGGCACCATAGTCCTCCTTCTGTGTGAACTCAACCAGTGCTCACAGCTGCCTATTGTCCCAGGAAGCATCCAGACATCAGGGTAGGTGACCTCACTCACCCCTGCTGCTGATAGCCAGGCAGGCAATGCCTGCTAGAGCTTCCAGCCCAGCAGTCTCGCTTCTGTGTGAACTCAGCTGCAGGGTGCAGCTTCCTGTTTTCCTAGAAAACTCCCAGGTGGCAAGGCAGGCATCCCCACCAACTCCTACTGCCAGTAGCCAGGGGAGCTATGCCTGCTGGGGCTTCCAGCCCAGTGGCCCTTCTTCTGCCTGAATTTGCCAAGGGGTGCAGCCATGGAAACACCCAGACAGCAGAGCAGGCACTGCACCCACCCCCACCTCTCATAGCTAGACAGGCCAAACTCACTAGATCTTCCATCCTAGTGAACCTGCTTCCACCTAAACTCTGCAGGCAGGCACAACCCTGTCTCTTCCCAGGAAGCACACAGACAGCATATTAAGGCCTACTTGGCAAGGATAAGGCTTGTCTGCCAATTGTGTCCCCTGTGGGGAGCCCCATGGACCAGAACACCCCAAAAAAGAAACACAGGCACAGAGACAGCAATCAGAGGGGGCTCCTCCAAGATGGAGGAGTGGACTAGAATTGAAGCTAGTCAACTGAACCCACCTTATACGATAATCAAACCCTCAAGGGTATCAAAAAAGAAAACAGAAAAAAAAATTCCATCCAAAGGATGGCAACTTCAAAGACTGAAGGAACATCAGCCCATGCAAATGAGAAAGAAACAGCAAAAAAGTCTGGCAACTCAAAAAGCCAGAGTGCCTTCTTACCTCCAAATGGCAATATGAATTCCCCAGCAATGGTTCTTAACTAGGCTGAAATGACTGAAAAGTCAGAAATAGAATTCAGAATATGGACAGGAACAAAGATGATTGACATACAGGAGATAATGGAAACCTAATCCAAGAAATCTAAGGATTACAATGAAAAAATACAGGAGGGGATAAAGCAAATGACCCTTATAAGAAAAAACAAACTTGTCTGATAGAGCTAAAAAACACACTAGAATAATTTCATAATGCAATCACAAGTATTAACAGCAGCATTGACCAAACCAAGGAAAGAGTCTCAGATATTGAAGACTGGCTCTCCAAAACAACTCAGTCAAGCAAAAATAAAATAAAAACAATAAAGAAGAATGAACAAAACCTCTGATAAATATGGAATAACATAAAGACACCAAATCTATGACTCATTGGCATCCCTGAAAGAGAGGCAGAGAAAACAGGCAACATGGAAAACATATTTCAGGATATCATGCATGAAAATTTTCCCAGCCTCACTAGAGATGCCAACATTCAAATTCAGGAAATGCAGAGAACCCTTGCAAAATACTAGAAGACCATCCCCAAGACACATAGCAATCAGATTCTTCAAGATCAATATTAAAGAAAATAAGTCAAAGGCAGCAAGAGACAAGGGATAGGTCACCTCCAAAGGGAATCCCATCAGGCTAACAGCAAACCCATCAGCACAAACCCTGCAAACCAGAAGAGATTGCGGGTGTATTTTCAGCATTCTTAAAGAAAATAAATTCCAGTCAAGAATTTCATATCTAATCGAACTAAGCTTCATAAGTGAAGGAGGAATAAGATGCTTTTCAGACAAGCAAATGTTAAGGGAATTTATTACCATCAGACATGCCTTACAAGAAGCACTTAAGGGAGTGTTAAACATGGAAAGGAAAGACTGTTACTGGCCACTACAAAAACACACTTAAGTACATACAACAGTGACACTAAAGCAGCCACACAAACAAGTCTGCATAATAATGAGCTACTAACATAATGACAGGATCAGACTGCACATATCAATACTAACATTGAATGTAAATAAGCTAAATGCCCCAATTAAAAGGCACAGAGTGGCAAGGTAGATAAAGAAGCAATGCCCAATTGTATGCTCTCTTTAAAAGACCCATCTCACATGCAGTGACACCCATAGACTCAAAGTAAAGAGATGGAGAAAAATTTCCAAGCAAACAGAAAACAAAAAAAAGGCAGGAGTTGCTATTCTCATTTCAGACAAAACTGACTTTAAACCAACAAAGATTAAAAAAAAAAAAAAAAAAAATCAAAGGAACATTACATCATACTAAAGGTTTCAATTCAGTAAGAAGACCTAGCAATCCTAAATATATGCATCCAACACAGGAGCACCCAGATTGATAAAGCAAGTTCTCAGAGACTTATGAGAGACTTAGATAACCACACAATAATAGTGGGAGACTTCAACACCTAAATTGGCACCTAGGGAGTGGAGTACTGCTATAAAGATAACCTCATGTGGAAGTGACTTTGAAACTGGGTAATGGGCAGAGGTTGGAACAGTTTGGAGGGCTCAGAAGAAGATAGGAAGATATAGGAAAGTTTGGGACTTCCTGGAAACTTGTTGAATGGTTTTGACCAAAGTGCTGACAGTGATGTGGACAATGAAGTCCAGGCTGAGGTGGTCTCAGATGGAGATAAGGAACTTACTGGTAACCGGAGCAAAGGTCACTCTTATTATGCTTTAGCAAAGAGACTGGCGGCATTTTCCACTGCCCTAGAGATTGGTGGAACTTTGAACTTGAGAGAGATGATCTAAAATTGGAACTTATGTTTAAAAGGGAAACAGAACATAAAAGTTTGGGAAATTTGCAGCCTGACAATGTAACAGAAAAGAAAAACCCATTTTCTGGGGAGAAATTCAAGCCAGCTGCAGAAATTTGCATAAGCAATGGGGAGCCAAATGTTAATCACCAAGACAATGGGGAAAATGTCTCCAGGGCATGTTAGAGACCTTCACAGCAGCCCCTCCCATCACAAGCTGGGAGGCTAGGAGGGAAAAATGGTTTTGTGGGCTGGGCTCAGGGCCCTGCTGCTTTGTGCAGCCCAGAAACTTGGTATCCTGTATCCCAGCCAGCCGCTCCAGCTCCAGCTGTGGCTAAAAGGGGCCAAGGTACAGCTCAGGCCATTGCTTCAGAAGGTGCAAGCAGCGTGAGAACAGACTAATACATATGGAAATACCTGGATGTCTAAGCATAAGTTTGCTGCAGGGGTGGAGCCATCATGGAGAACCTCCACTAGGGCAGGGCAGAAGGGAAATGTGGGGTTGGAGCCCCCACACAGAGTCCCTACTGGGGCACTAGCTAGTGGATCTGTGAGAAGCAGGCCACATCCTCCAGAACCCAGAACAGTAGATCCATGAAGAACTTGCACTGTGCACCTGGAAAAGATGCAGACACAACACCAGCCCATGAAAGCGGTGGGTTGGGAGGGGGCAGTAGAGGGCTGTAAAGTAGAGGGCTGCAAAGCCACAGGGGCAGAGCTGCCCAAGGCCATGGGAGCACATCCTTTGCATCAGCATGCCCTGAATGTGAGACATGGAGTCAAAGGAGACTATTTTGGAGCTTTAAGAGTTAATGACTGCCCTGCTGGATTTTGGACTTGCATGGGGCCTGTAGCCCCTTTGTTCTGGCCAATTTCTCCCATTTGGAAAGGAAGCATTTATCCAATGCCTGTACCCCCCCTGTATCTTGGAAGTAACTAACATGTTTTTGATTTCACAGGCTCATAGGTGGAAAGGACTTGACTTATTTCAGCTGAGACTTTGGACTTGGATTTTTGAGTTAATGCGGGGATGAGTTAAGAGTTTGGAGGATTGTTGGGAAGGCATGATTGTGCTTTAAAATGTGATGACATGAGATTTGGAAAGGGTGAGGGGCAGAATATGGTTTGGCTCTGTGTCCTGACCCAAATCTCATCTTGAATTGTAATCTGAATTATAATCCCCACATGTCAAGGGAGAGACCTGATGAAAGGTGATTGGATCATGGAGTCAGTTTCTCCCCTACTGTTCTCATGATACTGAGGGAATTCTCACAAGAGCTGATACTTTTGAAATTGTTTGGTAGTTGCTCCTTCATTTGCACTCTTTCGTTTGCTCTTCTCCTACTGCCTTGTGAAGAAGGTGCTTGCTTCCCTTTTGCCTTCTTCCATGATTGTAAGTTTCCTAAAACCTTCCCAGCCATGTGGAACTGTAAGTCAATTGAACTCCTTTCCTTCATAAATTACACAGTCTCAGGCATTTCTTTATAACAGTGTGAAACAGACTAATACAACACCCCACTGACAGTTTTAGACAGATAATTAAGACAGAAAACTAACAAAGATATTCAGGACCTGAACTTTACACTTGACCAAATGGACCTAACAGACATCTACAGAACTCTCCAACCAAAGAATAGAATATACCTTATTCTTATCTGCACATGGCACATACTCTAAAATCAATGACACAACTGGGCATAAAACAATCCCCACCAAATTAAAAAAAAGATCATACCAATCACACTCTCAGACCACAGTGCAATAAAAATAGAAATCAATGCTAAGGGGCTGGGCATGATGGCTTATGCCTGTAATCTTAGCACTTCGGGAGGATGAGGTAGGAAGATCACTTGAGATCAGGAGTTTGAGACCAGCCTGGCCAACATGACAAAAGCCCTTCTCTGCTAAAAATACAAAAATTAGCCAGGCATGGTGGTGCATGCCTGTAATCCTAGCTACTCAGTAGGCTGAGGTGGGAGAAGCACTTGAACCCAGGAAGCAGAGGTTGCAGTGAGCTGAGATTGCACGACTGCACTCCAGCCTGGGCAACAGAGCAAGACTCTGTCTCAAAAAAAAGAAAAGAAAGGAAAGAAGGAAAGAAGGAAGGAAGGAAGGAGAGAGGGAGGGAGGGAGGGAGGGAGGGGGGAGAGAGAGAGAGAGAAAGAAAGGAAGAAAGAAAGAAAGAAAGAAAGAAAGAAGAAAGAAAGAAAAAAAGGAAAGAAAGAAAGAAAGAAAGAAAGAAAGAAAGAAAGAAAGAAAGAAAGAAAGAAAGAAAGAGAGAGAGAGAGAGAAAGAAAGAAAGGAAGGAAGGAAGGAAAGAAAGAAAGGCTAAGAAAATCACTCAAAACCATACAATTGCATGGAAAGTAAACAACCTACTCCTGAATTACTTCTGCATAAATCATCAAATTAAGGCATAAATCAAGAAATTCTTTGGAAGTAATGAGAACAATGATACAGCATACCAGAATCTCTACGACACAACCAAAGTAGTGTAAGAAGGAAGTATATTTATAGTTTTCTTTCTTTTTTTCTTTTTATTTAATTTTTATTTTAAGTTCAGATGTATATATGCAGGTTTGTTATATAGGTAAACTTGTGCCATGGGGATTTATTTTATAAATTATTTCATCACCCAAGTATTAAGTCAAATACCCATTAGTTATTTTTCCTGATCAAGAGGGACGTTTATAGAACTAAACACACAAATCAAAAAGTTAGGTCCCAGATTACCAACCTAACATCACATGTAGAAGAACTAGTGAAACAAGAGCAAACCAACTATAAAGCTAGCAGATTATAAGAAATAACCAAAATCAGAGCTGAACTGAAGGAAAATTGAGACACAAAAAAAATGATACAAAAGATTAATGATTCCAGGAACTGGTTTTTTGAAAGCATTAATAAGATAGATAGACCATTAGCTACACTAATTTAAAAAAGAGAGAAGATCTAAATAAACACAATCAGAAATGACTAAGGTGATGTCACCAACTTCACAGAAATACAAAAATTCTTCAGAGACTCTTATGAGCACCTCTGTGCACACAAGCTAGAAAACCTAGAGGAAATGGATAAATTCCTGGAACCATACAGCCTCCCAAGATTGAACCAGGTAGCAATTGAATCCCTAAACAGACTAATGAGTTCTGAAATTGAATCAGTAATAAAAATCCTACCAGCAAGAAAAAGCTCAGGACCACATGGATTCATAACTTAACTCTACCATATGTTTAAGGAAGAGCTGGTACCATTCTTACCAAAACTATTCCAAAAAATTGAGGGGAGGGATTCCTCCCTAACTCATTCTATGAGGCCAGCATCATCCTGTTACAAAAATCTGGAAGAGACACACACAAAAAAAGAAAACTTAAGGCCAATGTCCTTCAACAGCACATCAAAAAGCTAATCCACCATAATCAAGTAAACTTTATCCCTGGGATGCAAGATTGGTTTAACATACACATATCAATAATTGTGATTCACCACATAAACAGAACTAAAGACAAAAACCGCATAATTTTCTCAAAAGATGCAGAAAAGGCCTTTGATAAAATTCAACATCCCTTCATGTTAAAAACCCTCAACGAACTAATCATTGAAGGAACATACCTCAAAATAATAAGACCTATCTATGAAAAACCCACAACCAATCACATGGAATGAGCAAAACCTGGAAGTATTCCCCTTGAAAACCAGCACATGATAAGGATGCCCTCTCTCAACACTCCTATTCAACATAGTATTGGAAGCCCTGGCCAGAGCAATCAGGCAAGAGAAAGAAATAAAGGGCATCCAAATAGGAAGAGAGGCAGTCAAACTATTCCTGTTTGCAGATGACATGATTTTATATCTAGAAAACCCCATAATCTTGACCCAAAAGCTCCTTCAGCTAACAGACAACTACAGCAACGTTTCAGGAAACAAAATTAATGTACAAAAATCAGTAGCATTTCTACACACCTATAACATCCAAGATGAGAGGCAAATCAAGAATGCAATCCCATTCACAATAGCAAAAAATAAATAAATAAATAAACAACTAGGAGTACAGCTAACCAAGAAATTGAGAGACTGCTAGAATAAGAATTACAAAACACTACTGAAAGAAATCAAAGATAACACAAATAAATATTAAACCATTCCACACTCATGGATAGGAAAAACCAATATTGTTAAAATGGCCATACTGCCCAAAGCAATTTACAGATTTGATGCTATTCCTATCAAGCTACCAATGACATTCTTCACAGAATTAGGAAAAACTATTTTAAAATTCATATGGGACCAAAAAAGAGCCCAGAAAATCAAGGCAATCCTAAGCAGAAAGAACAAAGCTGGAGGTATCACACTACCCAACTTCAAACTATACTGCAAGGCTACAGTAACCAAAATAGCATGGTACTGGTACAAAAACAGACACATAGACTAGAGGAACAGAACAGAGAGCCCAGAAATAATACCACACACCTACAATCGTCTGATCTTTGATAAATTTGACCAAAATAAGCAATAGGGAAAGGACTCCCTATTCAACAAATGATGCTGGGTTAACTGGCTAGCCATATGTGGGTTGAAACTGGACAACTTCTGTATTAGCCCACTTTCATACTGCTATGAAGAAATACCCAAGACTGGGTAATTTATAAAGAAAAAGAGGTTTAATGGACTTACAATCCCACATGGCTGAAGAGGCCTCACAATCATGATAGAAGATGAAGAATGAGCAAAGGTATGTCTTACATGGCGGCAGGCAGGAGTCCATGTGCAGGGGAACTGCCCTTTATAAAATCATCAAATCTCATGAGACTCATTCACTATCATGAAAACAGCACAGGAAAAACCCTTCGTCATGATTCAGTCACCTCCCATTGGGTCCGTCCCACAACATGTGGGGATTATGGGAGCTACAAATGAAGATGAAATTTGGGTGGGGACACAGCCAAACCATATCACCTTCCTTACACCATATATAAAACTTAATTTGAGATGGATTAAAGACTTGGATGTAAAACTGAAAATTCTAAAAACCCTGGAAGAAGAAGAAAAAAAAAAAAAAAAAAAAAACCCTGGAAGATAACCTAGGAAATACTCTTCTGAACATAGGACCTAGCAAAGACTTCACAATTAGGACACCAAAATCAATTGCAGCAAAACCAAAATTGACAAATGGAACCTGGTTCAACTAAAGGGCTTCTGCACAGCAAAATAAACTATCAACAGAGTAAACAGACAACCTACAGAAAGGGAGAAAATATTTGCAAACTATGCATTTGACCAAGGTCTAATATCCAGAATCTACAAGGAACTTAAACAAATTTACAAGAAAAAAGCAAACAACCTGTGAAAAAAGTGGGCAAAAGACATGAATAGATATTTTTCAAAAGAAGACAACATGCAGCTAACAAGCATATGAAAAAATGTTCAACATCACTGATCATTAAAGAAATGCAAATCAAAGCCAAAATGAAATACTGATACGGTTTGATCTGTGTACATAACCAAATCTCATCTTGAATTGTAATCCCCATAATCCCCACTTGTCCAGGGATGGACCTGGTGGGTGGTGATTAGATCATGGGGGTGGTTTCCCCCATGCTGTTTTTGTGATGATGAGTGAATTCTCATGAGACCTGATGGTTTTATAAGTGTTCGTCAGTTCCTCTTTCACATGCTTCTTACCTGCTGCCATGTAAGATATGTCTGCTTCCCCTTCTACCATGATTGTAAGTTTCCTAAGGCCTCCCCAGCCATGCAGAACTGTGAGTCAATTAAACCTCTTTTCTAATAAATTACCCAGTCTTGGGCAGTTTTTTAGAGCAGTGTGAGAACAAACTAATACAGATAACATCTCACACCAGTCAGAATGGCTATTATTAAAAAGTCAAAAAATAACAGGTGCTGGCAAGGTTGCAGAGAAAAGGAAATGCTTATACACTGTTGGTCTAAATCTAAATTAGTTTAGCCATTGTGGAAAGCAGTGTGGCGATTCCTCAAATATCTTAAAACAGAATTACCATTCGACCCAGCAATCCCATTGTTGGGTGTATACCCAAAGGAATAGAAATCATTCTAGTATAAAGATACATGCACATACATGTTCATCACTGCACTGTTCACAATAACAAAGATATGGAACCCACCTAAATGCCCATGAATGGTAGCCTGGATAAAGAAAATGTGGTACACATACACAATGGAATACCACACAGCCATAAAAAAGGATGAGATCATGACCTTTGCAACAACATGGATGGACCTGGAGGCCATCATCCTAAGCAAACTAACACAGGAACAGAAAACCAAATACCACATGTTCTCACTTATAAGTGGGAGCTAAACTTTTAGTACCTATGGACACAAAGAAGGGAACAATAGCCACCAGGGCCTACTTAAGGGTGGAGGCTGGGAGGAGGGTGAGGATTAAAAAAAACTCCCTATTGGACTATGCTTATTACCTGGGTGACAAAATAATCTGTACACCAAACTCCCACAACATGCATTTTACCTATATAACAAACCTGCACATGTACCTCTAAACCTTAAATAAAAATTTTAGAAAAGAAATAATCAATTTAACAAAAAATTTTAAAACAAAATAATAATAGTTATTATTATAGCAAACATTTATTTAGCTTTTAATTATATGCCAGGCACTATTCTAAGTGCTTTACACCTATTAGCTAACTCCATCTTTTCAACAGCATGATGAAATAATATCCCATTTCCAAATGATGAAATTGAGACACAAGTTAACTAACTTGCCCAAAGTTGCATAGAATTTCAAGCCAAGCAGTCTGACTCAAGAGTCTGTGTTTTTAACAACTATTCTTCATTTTCTCATAAGTATCTCTACGGGTATGGGCCTCTCTTCCCCCTCCTCCATGATCCATCTATCTTTGTCTTCATACATTCAACAGATATTTATTGAAGACCTATGATGTGCCAGGCACTGTTCTAGGCATAGTACCATAGAAGTGAACAAGATAAAGTTCCTGCCACCATAAAGAATGTCTAAGGCCGGGCGCAGTGACTCATGCCTGTAATCCCAGCACTTTGGGAGGCAGAGGTGAGCAGATTGCCTGAGGTCAGGAGTTTGAGACCAGCCTGGCCTCAACATGGTGAAATCCTGTCTCTATTAAAAATACAAAAATTAGCCGGACATGGTAGCGGGCACCTGTAATCCCAGCTTCTGGGGAGGCTGAGGCAGGAGAACTGTTTGCACCCGGGAGGCGGAGGTTGCTGTGAGCCGAGATCGTGCCACTGCACTCCAGGTTGGGTGGCAGAGCAAGACTCTGTCTCAAAAAAAAAAAAAAAAAAAAAAAAAAAAGAATGTCTAGTAGGGCAGTTGAAAGTTGAAGGCGGGGTGGTGGGGGGTAAGAGACAACAAATTAATCTAAAATGTGTTATCATGTAGTCATGTGTGTTTTGAAGAAAATAAAGTAGGAATAGGTCTTATTCACTTTGTCTGAACCACAGTTGCTAGCTACATATCAAGGCAGTTTTTCTTCTTTAGAGAAAGTCAGGTTTGCTGTTTGTTGTTCTAGGCTCCCAGGAGGTATGTGACTTCTTGCCTGCTGGGATAGATAATAGAAAACTGCAGTTTGATCTCTTTCATAAAACCAAGCTCCTGAGAAGCCTTCCTACCTCGTTTTTATTTGGTAAGAGCCATTTACAGAGCAAAGATGACCGTATACCCTGAGGCTGGAGAAAGTTCAGGTCTCTCCCAGCTAGGTTCTCAGTTCTTCCCCTTCAGGGCCCTGCCCCAAGGGAATAATCTCATAACATTCCAACTAAGCTAGTTTGACATTACCAAATATTTCCAACATCCAGGAACCATTCATTTCATACTTGGCTCTTGAAGCCAGGGCACCCTGCTATGCACCAGGCATTGTATCCAGAAAAGCAAGTCAAGACAATTCATGCAACAAACCCACCCCATCCAAAAACAAGTCCATTTTAGGTATCAGCAACTGTCTTTGGTGTGTGCCCAGACGCTGCCTCTCATAAACCCATTTCAAATCCCTTTTCCTTGTTTTCAGACCTGCTTGATCCAGCAAGTCATTTTGGTCCAGTCATCTGGTTCTTCCCCTGAGCACCCTCTCTCTCAGAAGAAACTGCTATTAAGAGGCTCTCTGGTCCCTGCTTACAGCAAGCTCCTTGTTAGATCTTAGCAATTAAGAGCACAGGTTCTGGACTCAGAACTTGGGTTAGACTACCAGCTCTGCCACCATGGCTGTGTAATCATAAACCCCAGTTTGCTCATGTGTAAAATGGGAATAATAATACTTACCTCCCAGGGCTACTATAGGAATTGAATGAGATAATGCATGTAAAGTACTTAGCACAGTGAATGAACCATTAAAAAATGTTGATATCCTTCAGCATCCTTTTCTTGGCTTCTCCTCTTCTCACTCTTTGTTTGGTCTCTAAGAAATCTTATCTACTCCACAGGTTCAAATACTGCAAATATGTCAATGGCTCGCAAGTTTTACTACAGCCCAAAGGTATATCTGGAGTTATTCAAAATGATGGTCAACTATGAGATAAGAAGCATGGCCAGAATGATGTAAGGAAGTCACCACCCCACTGCCTTCCTTGAGAAGGTATTTCTATCAAAACAAAATCAGCTGAACTAAACAGTTTGCACAATAAAATAGTTGATTTACAATCTAGCTAGCTCCTTATCTCTTCACACATCAGCAACTAAGAATTTGCAGATACACATTAAATAGCAAAGACATTTCTAACTAAATGCTCCACAAACACCTGACCTCACCACCAATGAGGAAAGACCACCTAGTGGCCAGCACCTGTCTTTCTAGACAGGTGCTGCAGACATGCCCACCACCACCACTGCTGCTATACTTAGCCACTATTTCTCTGAAATTCACTATCACCTCATGGGTGCCAGGCTTCTGAATTAGTACATATATATCCATACCTGACTCTGGGCCTTTGGTGACTTTCAAGACTCCCTTCCTAGCTTTGGAAACTTGGCTTTCCTGCACAAGTTTTAGCTCTGCTCATATTTTTGGTTTTAACAACTCTACATTTACCCTGGCTCCATGGATCCCAACTCATCCTTTATACAAACTCCCTATCAGAGACTGAGGGCTTGATATCACTTTGCCTAGATCCCATGGTTTCAATGACATCCTGTCATCCAACTAGGGTCAAGAACATGCATATTTTTATGTGACATTGGTGATGTAGCTGGAGATCTTGCCCCACCTGCCCCCTAAGAATTCCTCAAGTTAATATTGGAAAAGAAACTTTGCTAGCATACACTTTGTATATGCTTTACCAGGCAGTATCACATCTGCCACTCTAGAACTTCTTGGCTTGCCAAAAAGGTAGAAATGGCTGGGCTTTGACCTACATCTAAATCCCCCATCACAGGAGAGGGAGCCATTCTGAGCTCCCATGGAACTGTATGTAGGAGGCTGTCACCCTCAGCTAATTCTTGAACTGAAAAACTCAATTGCCAACCCAACCAAAACTTGCTGTTGAGACAATGAGTACCCTCTGCAGGATAGCCTACTGACCCATTCAGTACAAACTGCCATTGAGCTGCAGTTACCAACCATCACAAACTCCCAGTTCTCATTCTCAGCTTCTGTTCAGTAGAGATCTATGCAATTTTCTCATGGAAAATTGCACCTTGAACTTTTCTTCCCACTATGATCACCAGCATAGCCTATAATCTAAACTCCTACTTTTCCTTCTATCTTAGCTCAAATAGCTCTTCCCTGACTTCCCAAATCTCCCCCCAATCCCATTGTAACATGCTCATTCATTGCACTTACCAAAATTACAATATTTACATTTGCTTATAAATGTACCGCCCCATTTGTGATTCAACCACTAGAATCAGAATGGGAATGGAAACTATGAAGGGCAGAGACCATGCCTAGTTTTGCTCATTCTATATCCCCAGCACTAGCCAGCACCAGTCACATAGTAGGGACTCCAATAAATATTCGCTGACTGAATGACATGAATGAATTACCATTATGGATCACTTCTTGCTAATCCTTGAGCTTTGGAACAACTTTGCAGCCCAGATCTTCACAAAGCCAGACCAAAGGGGCTTATAATCTGGCCCAGCTTTCAAAGAAGGCTACAAATTTAAGACTTCTTTTTTTTTTTTTTTTAAACAATCTGCAGTTTTTAAATCATTTTATTTTCTTTTTCATTCTACTTTTATTGTAAGTTCAGGGGATATATGTTCTTTTCAATCCAGCTTCAGTATGAATACACAGTCATATTTTTCAGCTTATACAGTGCCCCTATTAGCTTTCAGTGGTTACTGAATAAAGACTTTCCTAGTATGTTCTCTTGTAAACTTTAGTACACTAGGAACTACATTTCCCACAATCCTCTTCCCTGGATGGTACTTGCTTGTAGTTGGCCAAAAGTGAGGTTGTACAAGATTTGTAAAGCAGTAGCCATTACACTAAAAAATGCCATCTTTAGTTATAAGTATTGAGAGACAGAAACAGAAGTGTAGACAGGTTCCAGTTTCTCTTCACTTTTTCCTGCTCCATCTTTAGCTTTTCTTCCTATTAGTCCTGCTGACCAACAGCAACCCCAGGCCCACCACCAGATGCTTCACTGCAACCTCGCAGAAGCAGTATCACCATAGAAAGCCAAAAATCTTGCATCATTTTCTACATCATCCCTGCTTCATGACCTAATGTTAGCAGCCTGATATGCCTAGCTTCCAGAATTTCCTGTAAGCTCCAACTCTTTCAACCTCATGGGAGCTGATTAGTGACCTTTCTGGTGATCTTTGAACTCCTCTTTGTAGACCTTTATTTTCCTCCTGCAATATGTTCCTCTCACAATTGTAAGAGGTCTAATTCTTTAAAAAATCTCTCATACCATAAAACTGCCCTCCTGATTGAATTCTAACTAATATAAGATCCTGCACAAACTTCTGAATTGAAGCATTACTGGCTTTCTAAAAAATACATAGTGTCAGAGTACTTAGAATGTTACTCACCTTACCATACATTCATTTCCTGTACTTCCTGTCTCTCCCATCTGCATTTTC
Source organism: Papio anubis (assembly GCF_008728515.1). Lineage (NCBI taxonomy): Eukaryota > Metazoa > Chordata > Mammalia > Primates > Cercopithecidae > Papio > Papio anubis. Next base: position 52,370,972 of record NC_044996.1, on the reverse strand, counting down.
ACATCTCAAACGTGAGAAACTTTTAAATCCACTTCCTTACTTTCACTCTTTTTTTAATGTTTTTTAATTACCCAAGTAATACATGAATACTTCTATACAGAAGTATAGTTGACACTCTCTGTTCTATACTACTCCCCAGAAGCAACCTCAAGGCTGACAGTTTTATGTACATTCTTCCAAATTTTTACCTATGCATTTGCAAACACATAGTTTGAGATGTTTTATCTTTATAAAAATTGGATTTTACTCTATACATTTTATGTGACTTGCCTTTTTTAATCTAAAAAATATCTTAGCGATTTCTCTATGTCAGTAGAGACAGGCCTATCTCATTTTGTTCCTGCTTCTGAGTAGTATTTCATAGCAAAAAGATATGATAATGTATATAACCCTTTCACTACAGATGGACATTGAGTTGTTTACAATCTTTTAAAACTATAAACATCCTTGTATAAGTCTCCTTGTTAAGATGTACAAGCATTTTTATAAGTGAATTTGCTACATCAAAGTATATTTGCATTTTAAAGTTTGACGGAGTAGAGCCAAATTACCCAACAACATGGCCATATGGATTTACATTCCCACCAATATGTATAACATTATCAGTTTCCCACACACACAAACCAATTCTACATTTTATCAATCTTTTTAATTTTTCCTAACCTAATGGGAAATATATATATCTTATTTTTGTTTCATTTTGAATTCTTTTGATTACAAGTGAAAAATAGCATCTTTTCATATACTCATTAGTCATTAGTATTTCTTCAATGAATTGCCTAATCATAGCTTTGCTTATTTATTGAATGAGTTTTTTGTCACCTTCTTATTGATATGTAGAAGCACTTGGTATATTATGAATGGTCATTGTCTTTTACATATATTGTAAATATTTTTCCAGTCTGTTTCTTGTGTTTTCGTTTGTTGCACATGTCACAAATTCAAACAATTGTAAGAGTCAGGAAGGTAATTTAATTTTGTAATGCTCACTAGGTTCAAGACAATAAAGAATAAGGCAAAAAAATGTCCACACAACAGTTTTAAATACAAAAAAATATTTAAAGCTCTGTGCAGAAAAAACTGTGTTGCATATATGAGCCACCAGTTTGAGACCTAGCTTTTAGTGACTTTTTGTTGTTGGTGGTGGTGTTCAGAGGTTTTTTACGTTTTTGTTTTTAGTTTTGTATTTTATGTTGTTGAATATGTTACTGTTTCCCATCATGGTTTTCCTTTACGGTTTCTAGGTTTCCTTTAACATCATGCTTATCAAGCCTTCATTTTCTCGTATTTTAGTCTAAGACTTGATATTTTATGTTCATTTCTCAAATCCATCTGGAATTTACCTTGGATTATGATAGAGAACTAACTGTGTTAAATTATTAATGTTTGTCTCAACATCTTTTACTGAAGAATTCATCATGTTCCACTGATATAAAATGTCACACTTACCACATGATAAATTCCAATTTTTTAAATGAGTCTATTTTGAAATTCTTCTCTGTTTTGTCAGTAGCCTATTACATTCCTAAGCCATATTCACACTGTTTTAATTATTGTAAATGTATGCCATATTTTGATATCTGGTAGGGAGAGTCATCTCCCATTTTTCCTCTTTTCCAAAACATCCTTGGTAATTCCTGCCCATTTTCTTATTCCTTCTTTCTTTTTTTTAATGTTTAAGTTCAAGGATACGTGTGCAGATTTGCTACCTAGGTAAACTAGCATCGCGGGGGTTTGTTGTAAAGGTTATTCCACCACCAGGTATTAAGCCTAGTACCTGTTAGTTATTATTCCTGACCCTTTCCCCTTCCTTGTTCGATCTTGGGAGGGTGTGTGTGCCCAGGAATTTATGAATTTCTTCTAGATTTTCTAGATTATGTGCATAGAAGTGTTCATAATATTCTCTGCTGGTTGTTTGTATTTCTGTGGGGTCAATGGTAATATTGCCCTGTCATTTCATTTTTTTTTTTTCTTTTTTGAGACGGAGTCTTGCTCAGTCTCCCAGGCTGGAGTGCAGTGGCACAATCTCAGCTCACTGCAACCTCTGCCTCTTGGATTCAAGTGATTCTCCTGCCTTAGCCTCCAGAGTAGCTGAGATTACAGGTGCGTGCTACCACACCTGGCTAATTTTTGTATTTTTTAGTAGAGATGGAGCTTCACCATGTTGGCCAGGCTAGTCTCAAAATCCTGACCTCAGGTGATCCACCCACCTTGGCCTCCAGAAGTGCTGGAATTATAGGGGTGAGCCACTGCGCTTGGCTACCCTGTCATTTCTCATTGTGTTTTTTGAATGTTCTCTTTTCTCTTCTTCGTTAGTCTACCTAGTGGTCTATCTATTTTATTATTTTTTCCGAAAAACTAGGTCCTGGATTCATTGATCTTTTAAATGTTTTTTTGTGTCTCAATTTCCTTCAGTTCAGCTCTGATTTGGGTTATTTCTTGTCTTCTGCTAGCTTTGGGATTTGTTTACTCTTGGTTCTCTAGTTCTTTTAGTTGTGATGTTAGCTTACTAACTTGAGATCTTGTACGATGATCAAGTATTGCGTTCAGGTCCCGAATATCTTCTAGTTTTCTTCTTTGGTGATCTGTCTAATACTGTCAATGGGGTGTTGAAGTCTCCTACTATTCATCTGGTTATCTAAGTCTCTTCATAAGTCTCTAAGAACTTGCTTTATGAATCTAGATGTTCCTGTGTTGGGTGCAAATACATTCAGGATAGTTAGATCTTCTTTTTGAATTGAACCATTTACTTTATGATGTAATATCCAACTTTCTCTTTTTTAAAATCATAATTGACTGAAAGTCTGTTTTATGTGAAATTAGCATAGCAGCCCCTGCCTTTTTTCTGTTTTCCATCTACTTGTAGATTTTTCTCCATCCTTTTACTTTGAGTCAATGGGTGTTGTTGCATGTGAGATGGGTCTCTTGAAGACAGCATACTGCTGTGTACTGCTGCTTTATCTAACTTGCCACTATGTGCCCTTTAATTGGGGGTATTTAGCCAATTTACATTCAAGGTTAATATTTGATATGTGCGAATTTGATCCTGTCATCATGTTGTTAGCTTGTTATTATGCAGACTTGATCGTGTGGTTACTTTATAGTGTCACTGGTCTATGTACTTAAGTGTATTTTTGTGGTGGCCAGTAATGGTCTTTCCTTTCCATATTTAGCACTCCCTTAAGGACTTCTTGTAAGGCATGTCTGGTAGTAATGAATTCCCTTAGCATTTGCTTGCCTGAAAAGTATCATATTTCTCCTTCACTTAATGAAGCTTAGCTTGGCTGGATATGAAATTCTTAGTTGAAAACTGTTTTCTTTAAGAATGTTGAATATAGGTCCCCAATTTCTTCTGGCTTTAAGAGTTTCTGCTGACAAGTTTGCTGTTAGCCCAATGGGGTTCCCTTTGTAAGTGACTTGCCCCTTCTTTCAAACTGCTTTTAGCATTTTCTCTTTCATTTCAACCATGCAGAATCTGACGACTATGTGTCTTGGGGATGGTCATCTTATTTAGCATCTTGCAGGGGTTCTCAGCATTTCCTGAATTTGAATGTTGGCCTCTATGGTGAGGTTGGGAAGATTTTCACAGATGATATTTTCAAATGTGTTTTCCAAGTTGCTTGGTTTCTCGCTCTCTCTCAAGGATGCCAATGAGTTGTAGATTTGGTCTTATTACATACTCCCACATTTTTTGGAAGCTTTATTTATTCTTCAATATTTTTTCTTTATTTTTGTCTGACTGAGTTATTTCAGAGAACTGGTCTTCAAGCTCTGAGATTCTTTCTTCAGTTTTGTCAGTTCTGCTGTTAATACTTGCAATTATATTATGAAATTCCCATAGTGAGTTTTCCAGCCCTATCAGATCAGTTTGGTTCTTTCTTAAAATGACCATTTCATCTTTCATCTCCTTGATCATTTTATTGTATTCCCTACATTTCTTGGATTGGGTTTCAACTGTCTGCTGAATCTCAGTGATCTTCACTTCTATCCACATTTTAAATTCTATTTCTGTCATCAGCCTGGTTAAGAACTACTACTGGGGACCCAGTGTGAGCATTTGGAAGTGAGAAGACACTCTGGCTTTTTAAGTTTCCAGACTTCTTGCGCTGGTTCTTTCTTATCTGTGTAAGTTAATGGTCCTTCAGTCTTTGAAGTTGCCATCTTTTGGATGGTTTTTGTTTTGTTTTGTTTTGTTTTTGCTTTTATCTTCTTTGATGCCCTTGGGAGTTCTACTGTGGTATGAGGTGCATTCAGTCAACTGGCTTTGTTTCTGGAAGGTTTTAGGGGGCCAAGGCTTAGCTCAGCAATCCTGGGCTGTGTGCTTTAACTCTGGGGGCAAGGCGGATACCAGGCCCCTGGCTTTGTTTTCTGGTCCCTTGGGTTTAGGAATCTGCTGCACTGGAGGGGCTAAGGTGTTCCTGGTCTGCTGGCCACAACACTCTGTTTGGTGTTGCTGGCCAAAGTGCTTCATTAGGGCAGCGGCAGCGAGATCTGTGTTTGCTTGCATGTGGCAGCTGCCACAGCAGCACAGCAGGGTTCCTCCCTGTCGGCTGGGATCAGGTACCAATGGGAGTGGGCTATGGAGTTTCATTGTTTGCATCTGTTCACAGTGCCAGCAGCAGCACAGAGTAAAGCCTTAGGTGCTCTGTTATATGCAACAGAAAGAAGACTAAGACAGATTTTCACCTCTGGTTAAATTTACTCCTAAGTATTTTTTGATGCTATTATAAATGGGATTGTTTTCTTTATTTCTTTTTAAGATAGTTTGTCATTAGTGTATAGAAATGTTATTGGTTTTTGTATGTTGATTTTGTATCCTGAAACTTTACTGAATTTGTTTATTCTAACAGTTTTGTTTTGTTTTGTTTTGTTTTTTGGCTGGAGTCTTCAGGGTTTCCTATATATAAAATCATGTTATCATGTTATAAACAAACAGAGACAATTTCACTTTTTCCTTTCCTATATGGATGCATTTTATTTTTTTTTCTTGCCTGATCACTCTGCTAGGACTTCCAGTCCTATGTCAAATAGAAGTTACTAGTGTGGGCAATCTGACATTTAAATGACACATCAACCAGTGGACCAGGATAGAAAGCCCAGGATAAGCCCATTAATTTATGCTCAATTTACTTTAAATAAAGGTACCAAGAATAAACAATGGGGAAAGGATGGTTTCTTCAATAAATGGTAATGGGAAAACTGGATATTCACATGCCAAAGAATAAAATTGGACCCTTAACACAAACCATATACAAAAATCAACCCAAAATGGATTAAGGGCTTAAATATAAGACCTGAAACTGTGAAACTACTAAAATAAAACATAGGAAACTACTAAAAGAAAACGTTTGTCTAGGCAATAATTTCTTAGATATGACCCCAAAGGCACAGACAACAAAAGCAAAAATAGACAAATGGGATTGCATCAAACTAAAAAGCTTCTGTACAGCAAAGGAAATAAATTAACAGATTGAAAACACAGGCAGCCTACAGAATGGGAGAACATATTTGCCAACCATACATTGACAAGGGACTAATACTCAAATACGTAAGGAACTTAAACAACTTAATAGCAAGAAAACAATCCAATTTAAAAATGGGCAAAGCACGTAAAAAGACATTTCTCAAAAGAAAACATATGAATGGCCAACAGATATATGAAAAAATGCTCAACCTCACTAACCATCAGAGAAATGCAAATTAAAACCATAATGAGATATCACCTCACACCTGATAGAATGGCTATTAACAGAAAGAAGAAAGATAATAAGTGTTAAAAAAAAAGATGCAGAGAAAAGGAAACCTTTGTACAGTGTTGGGGAGAATGTAAATTAGTATAGCCATTATGGAAAACAGTGTTGAAGTTCACTGAAAAACTAAAAATAGAATTACCATATGATCCAGCAGTCCCACTTCTGGGTATATATTCAAAGGAATTACAATTAGTGTCAAAGAGATATCTGTACTTTCATGTTCATGGCAGCTTTATTCATAATAGCCAAGATATGGAAGCAGCCTAAGTGTCCATTAATGGATGAATGGATAAACAAAACGTGATATACATATATAATGAAATACTGTACCACCTTTAAAAAGAAGGAAATTCTGTCATTTTGCAACAACAGGGATGAGTTGGAGAATATTATGTTAAGGTGAAATTAGCCAGGCACAGAAAGATAAATACTGCATGATCTTGCTTACATGTGGAATCTAAAAATGTTGAACTCATAGAAGTAGAGAGTAAAATGGTAGTTACCAGGAACTAGGGGAGGGGAATGGGAAAAGGGGAGATGTTAGTCAAAAGGTACAAAATTTCAGCTGGATAGAAGGAATAACTTTTAGTGATCTATTGCACATAATGGTGACCATAATTAATAATAATGTATTCTGTATTTCGAAATTGCTAAAAGAGGCCAGGCACAGCGGCTCATGCCTGTAATCCCAGCACTTTGGGAGGCCGAGGTGGGCAGATCACCTGAGGTTGGGAGTTCAAGACCAGCCTGACCAACATGGAGAAACCCTGTGTCTACTAAAAATACAAAATTAGCTGAGCGTGGTGGCACATGCCTGCAATCTCAGCTACTCGGGAGGCTGAGGGAGGAGAATTGCTTGAATCTGGGAGGCGGAGGTTGCGGTGAGAGGAGATTGTGCCATTGCACTCCAGCCTGGGTAACAAGAGCAAAACTCCATCTCAAAAAAAATTGCTAAAAGAGGATATTTTAAAGTTTTCATCAAAAAATAATAAGTAGGTAAGGTGATGAATATGTTAACTAGCTTGACTTAATCATTCCACAATGTATACTTATATGAAGCCATCATTATTGTACTCCATAAATATATATAATTATTTGTCAATCCCAAAAAAATAAAATAAAATAGAATAAACAAACTCCAAACTAAATTGCAACATTACATGTAAATATTAACCCATTTTGCTTCATACTGTCTGTTTTCCCCCCAGATCCATCTCCTGACTTCCTAGCAGTATCCTGGGAGGATGACCTACACAGACTGCTTCATGTGAAGTGTCCATGGTTTTTAGTTTCCAGTTGGGTTTGGCAAATGGAAGATAATGGTAGGAGATCTGAGGTAGGAGGAAAGTAAGGTCAGGGCACTTACTTTCCCTCAAACATTCTCCTCTCCTCGGCCAGGCTATAGCTTGGGTAATGATTGTGTTTTTCTACCTATGATGACGGTACCTATCTAGTTGGCCCTCTCGAACAACTGTAGGTCTCACTTGGTTCTAGTAACCACTCCTCTTGTGCTTCCAGGCCTACCAGTAGTAACAGCTTCCTACTATTGCTATGCTTGGGCATCACACTATCCTCTATGGATTCTTTAACTCTGCCCATAACTCTATAAATAGTCTTGCCATTAAACTATCCCTAGTTAAACCATCTGAGTATGCCATCTTTCTCCTGCTGTGATCCTAATCATTACACCAGTGGCAGGATCATGAAAATGAACAGAATCAGATTCAGATTATTTTAATGAGAAAAATGGAACTGTGGAAGAGAGCCATCTGGAAGACACTATACTTCTGGAGGTATGCAGCTGTCAGAGATAAGATACAGAAATAGGAAGGGAGCAGATAAGAAATACCTCAGCTTCTCTCTCCTTTTGCCCTCCAATCTTCTGCCAGTGCCACCCATTGAAAGAAATATTGAAAATCAGCCATGAAGGGAGGCTGGGGAACGTAGTCTTCAGGAGTCAGTCTTTCAAGGCCCACAGTAGGCAGAGAATGGCTCAGGTTTGGGAGCAGAGAAAATCTAGCACAGCCCACTAGTCCCTCTGAGAGGGAAAGGGCTTTTTGCCTGCTTTGTCAACAGCTGTATTCCCAACACCTATAGTAATTGTTGGCATATGTAGGTGCTCAATAAATATTTGTTGAAGGCAATGGAGGTATAGCTATGAAGTATTAAGGGGAAAAGTTTGTAAGTCAAGAATTCTATACTTAGAGAAATTGCCTTTCAAATGAGAAGGTACAAAAAGTTTCTCAAATATGCAAGGGCTCAGAAAATATATTAGTAATGGATTCTTCTTGAAAGAAACTGTTTAGGACATTCAGGTTAGCCGAGAGATGAATTGAAAATAACAGAGCAATAGTGAAGCAGTTGTGGTTTAAAAAGAATAATATTTAGTCACTCTTTCTAAGAATATATCCTAAGGAAAAAACACTAACATACAAACAAATATTTCTGCACAAAAATGTTTATGGCAGAGACTACTAGCTGTCTCCCAATATCTCTTTTCTCTTTCCTCCATAGCAATAGACCTGCCAGGGACATGGCTGTCCAGCTATACTACAGTTTCAAGCTTCATTTTCTTGTGTATGGCTGTATGATTAAGAAATGCAAGCAAAAGGGTGCATCTCTCCTGGGCCAGATCCCTGGGCGTACCTCCACCCTGCTCTATTTCCTTTTCCTGTGATTCTAAGCACGTATGTTCAAGTGACATCACTTGCAGCAGGGCTGGTAGAAGACAGAAACGATTTTTAGCTTTCTTGGATTGGGTTGCAACATACTACTGGAAGTCCTGGCCAAAGCAGTCAGTCAAGGGAAAGAAAGAAAGGGCATCCAAATAGGAAGAGAGGAAATCAAACTATCCCTGTTTGCAGATAACATGCTTATATCTAGAAAACCCCATAGTCTCAGCCCTAAAACTTCTTAAGCTGATAAACAACTTCGGCAAAGTCTCAGGATACAAAACGAATGTGCGAAAATCACTAACATTCTATACACCATCAACTATCAAGCCAAGAGCTAAATCAGGAATGAACTCCCATTCACAATTGCCACAAAAATAATTAAATACTTAGGAATACAGGTAACCAGAAAGGTGAAAGATCTCTACAGGAGAACTACAAAATACTGCACCCCCCCAAAAAAATCAGAGATGACACAAACAAATGGAAAAACACTCCATGCTCATGGAGAGGAAGAGTCAACATTGTTAAAATGACCATACTGCTCAAAGCTATTTATAGATTCAAGGATATTCCTATTAAACTACCATTGACATTTTTCACAGAACTAGAAAAGGTATTTTAAAATTCATATGGAACCCCAAAAACAGCCCGAACAGTTAAAGTGATCCTAAGCAAGAAGAATAAAGCTGGAGGTATCACACTACTTAACTTCAAACTATAGTACAGGGCTATAGTAACCAAAACAGCATGGTTCTGGAAAAAAAAAAAAAAACAAAACAAAACCACTGACACATAGACAAATGGAACAGAATAGAGAGCTCAGAAATAAGACCACACACCTACAACCATCTGATCTTTGATAAACCTGAGAAAAACAAGCAATGGGAAAAGAATTCCCTATTCAATAAATGGTCCTGGGATAACTGGGTAGTCATGTGCAGAAGATTGAAACTGGACCTGTTCCTTACACCATATACAAAAATCAACACAATATGGATTAAGGACTTAAATGTAAAACTCCAAACTATGAAAACCCTGGAAGACAACCTAGGCAATATCATTCTGGACATAGGAACAGGAACTGGCATAGATTTTGTGATGAAGATGCCAAAAGCAATTGCAACAAAAGCAAAAATTAACAAATGAATCTAATTAAACCAAAGAGCTTCTGCACATCAGAGAAACCATCAACCAAGTAAACAGACAACCTACAGAATGGGAGCAAATGTTTGCAAACTATGCCTCTGAAAAGGTCCAACATCCAGCATCTGTAAGTTACTTAAACAAATTTACAAGGAAAAACCAAACAGTCCCACTAAAAAATGGGCAAAGAACACAGACACTTTCAAAAGAAGACATTTATATGGCCAACAATCATATGAAGAAAAGCTCAACATCACTGATCATTAGAGAAATGCAAATCAAAAACATTGAGATCCATCTCACACCAGTCAGAATGGCTATTATTAAAAAGTTAAAAAAATAACAGATGCTGATGAGGTTGCAGAGAAAAAAGGAATGCTTATACACTGTTGGTGGGAGTGTAAATTAGTTCAACCATTGTGGAAGACAGTGTGGTGATTCCTCAAAGACCTAAAGGTAGAAATACCATTCAACCCAGCAACTCTATTCCTGGGTATTACCCAAAGAAATATAAATCTTTCTGTTATAAAGACACATGCATGCGCATGTACACTGTAGCACTATTCACAATAGCAAAGATGTGGAGCCAATCTAAATGCCCATCAATGATAGACTGGATAAGGAAAATGTGGCACAAATACACCATGGGATACTATGCAGCCACAAAAAAATGAATGAGATCATGTCCTTTGCAAGAACATGGATGGAGCTGGAGGCCATTATCCTTAGCAAACTGATGCAGGAACAGAAAACCAAATATCGCATGTTCTCACTTATAAGTTGGAGCTAAGTGTTTAGAACACAAGGACACATACAGAGGAAAAACATGCACTGGGGTCTACCTCAGGGTGGAAGGTGGGAGAAAGGAAAGGTTCAGAAAAAAACTATTGAGTACTAGGCTTAATACCTGGGTGGCGAAATAATCTGTACAACAAATCCCCAGGACACAAATTTACCTACATAACAAACCTGCACGTGTATCCCTGAACTTTAAATAAAAGTTAAATTTTTAAAAAAGAAGACAAAAATAAATCTGCATTTTTTAGTGAATGTGTTAGGAAGAATCACGACCTGACTCGGATTTCATGCCATTACTTGAGAGAGAAACAAATTGCTCTCTAATGTTAACCGTTACATTTTAGGCAGTCTATTTGTTACAGCAGTTCAACATCATTGATATTAGGGAAATATCAAAACAATCTAACATAATGGAACGTCCAAAAAATAGAAAATGATGCAGTCCTCCTAAAGCATGTTTATTCATAAGGGCATTGGGAAATGCTTGTTACACAATGTTAATAAATCAAGGCTGGATACATATATATACAGTATAAGGTCAATTATGTAAAGAAAAATACATTGATTGTAAAAAGACTACAAGGAAATAGACCAATATCCTTTTAATAGCTGCCTTTTGATAGTGAAACTATAGGTCTCTTTTCATGATTTATTGCTTGATTTATTATTTTCTGTATTTTCCCAATTTTCTACAATAATCATAACCTTATAATAATCATAATAGGCCGGGCACGGTGGCTAACACCTATAATCCCAGCACTTTGGGAGCCCGAGGTGGGCGGATCACGAGGTCAGGAGATCAAGACCATCCTGGCTAACACGGTGAAACCCCATCTCTACTGAAAACACAAAAAATTAGCCGGGCGTGGTGGCAGGTGCCTGTAGTCCCACTTACTCGGGAGGCTGAGGCAGGAGAATGGCGTGAACCCAGGAGGCAGAGCTTGCAGCGAGCTGAAATTGTGCCACTGCACTCCAGCCTGGACAACAGAGCGCGACTCCGTTTCAAAAAAATAAAAATCATAATCATAATGATTTTATGATTACAAAAAAATCAAGTGAAACCTTGAAAAAGACTATTAAGATTACATGGAGACATTGACAGTGTTTAGGATATGATGCTATGAGAAAAACGCCTGACTGTAAAGTCTATGTTTATTTCAGTTGCAACTATGTAAAAAAAAGTGTATGCATTTGCATGCAGACTAGAAAGGGAAATCTAAAAGTGAAAGTAGCTCCTGTGTTAGAGAGCTTGCAGATGATTTTTTGTTCCTTTGTTTGAAGAGTTTTCCTTCAATGCAATCATAATGTTGTTTTATTCCAATAAAAATATGACACACACTTTTTAGCCTAGTTCTTTATTCCCAAATGTTTACACTTCCCAATGTTTATTAAACTAATCACTGAAATTTGAGCTTCAGCTGCATGTGAGATTTTTTGGGATCAGCTACCTCAAGGGCTACAATCTAGACTGTTTCATCTTGAATTTATTTCTCAAATCAATTTATCCTTGAACCAATCATACCACCAGATTAAAGGCAGTGTTACTGAAAGGACAGGAAGAAGCATTGCTGGTGATGAGGTATGTATTTAACCTAAAATCCTCCTGGCTATTTACCTCCATCTCCTTTTCATGTTGCTACTACAGTTTAGTTTAGTTAACAGTTCAGGACTGTTTACAAGTTAACAAAAGCGATGATGCAGGAGTGCCAAGTATTCTCTGGGAGCTGGTGATGGGCTTTTGGCAATGGCACATCCTCCTGCAACACTGGCCACTTAAAGTCTATTAGTGGGGTGCCACAGACTGAGTGTGTTACTTGAAAAGGAGTACATAAGTCTGACTGCCTTTAGCATATGTTCCTCCACACAAGCACTCCACACAGTGTAAAAATGCTGCAAACACACTGAGATTTCCCCTGCACTCATCTGAACTCTGTGACTGGCCATTTGCTACTCCTCTGCATCCAGTTGTTGGTCCACCCCAGCTCTGCTGAAATGAAAATCAACCAAACCTTTTTTGATCAAACAAGCTAGAAAGATAATAATGAAGGTGGCTGTGGTATCTACTTGAAGAAGAAGAAGAAACTTCAGACCTCTTTCAAGTTTGCATCTTGATTGTGTGACTGCTGTTCCGCTACAGAGCAAGGCCACTGCCCAGCTGCAGCAGCAAATCTTCCCTGCCAAGGCTGAAGAGGAGTTCAGATAAATGACACCCCAAGAGATTCAGCATGTGCTAGACCCTGATGCTGGAGATCGGTTTTTCTTTGTTGTCATCCTTTTCCCTCTCAAAGGCAATGCTAACATGTCTCTTTAATTAGCAACTGTTTTTGTGTACAATCCTGGCAATGTCTCCACTAGGCACAAGAGAACTTACCAAAATAGATAGTGGTTTTGAATAATCTATGGATCGTTGGATATAATCCAGTAATTTGGAAAGAGGAACATCTGATCAAACCAGGCTGATCAGAAATTGGCATTTTTGACAGAAAAAAATATTCTGTGGGTCATTAAGCTTTCAGGGAAGGTCAAAAGAACTGCTAAGTCAGAAATACTACAACTTGCCTGCAATATATCTGCAGCCCTTTGAGTACTTCCCATATGCACAGTGCTGACATGTCAGATAGCTGAGAGTACTAGCTGCTTGAAGAAGAATCTTACCATTGCCTTGGGATAAATTTTCCTAAAATTCCCATTTGATAGGGCTAGTCATCCTTAGCAAAACTGTAAGGTCAGTCATTCGGCTTTCAGATTTCCAGTCTCTCCTTTTTTACCCTCCCAGTACTTACTACTCCCACTTCAAGCAGGCAATTCTTTTGTGCCATATCTTTGCAAGAAAAACTGCTCTCAAAAATGATCTAACACTTCTGTAAAACTGTGACTATGGCCTCTGTTAGGAAGGTTGGGAGAGTCAAAGAAGCATTGTGGAATGAAAGGCTCTGTCTCCTTCTAAAATAAATTTAGTCATCTGCCAAAAGGTGGGATAAGTAATATGTTTTTAGGAATGTGACCCCCAAAATCCTCCCCCTTGGGCCTCAACATTTCTGGCTAGAGCAGATTTTGAGGCTGGAGCTAATCCTTCAAATACAAAACCCCAGGGGCCCCGGACAAATTGGTCCAGCAGTATTTCATCATCCACTTCCTTTTGGGTGAGCCTCAAGCTCTAATGGAGTTCTGGAAAATCCTGGTCAATTGCCCCTTGTGTTCATCAGTTTGGAACTGTTGCATTGACTAATCCATTGGTTATGACTTGGGTCTAACTTTGGCCAATAAACTCTCCTTAGTGTAAAGAATCTAACTCTAAACTTAAATTCCAGGCAGAGACCCATAAAAATTGATTGCTTGGCGTTGAAAATATATTCTCCCTGGAAACTCAAAACAAGGTAAAGTCATCATTGACAGGGTGGGACTTGGTCAAGGTGAAGAGCAGACCTCGAGACAGGTTTCACTGTGCTCATAAGTTTCCAGCAAGTCCAAAGTAGTTTACAAGGAGAAAAAAAAAAAGGAATATTCCATCTTCAGCTCTCACATAGGAAAGACACTTTCCATGGTCACGTTTCTCTCCCGAGACTGCAAGCTCTTCCAAGCACACCACACCCTTGCACTATGCAGGCCAGTTAAATTGAGATTCCTTTAAGGTCCCACGAGGGTCTAATCCTGCCAAGATTTTGCAGTGGAAAGTTTCAGATGTTTCTATTTCTGATCTAATGGCAAAGCCCCCCTTCCTTCCTTTCTGTCCCCTTCATGCACCTCTTTGCTTTTAGTTCTGAGTGGAATAAAAGTCTGGAGGATCTCTTCTTGCCCACCTCTAGATCCATAGGAGTGATAGTAGCAAAGAGTAGGTGTTTTTCTTGTTTTCACTCATATGAGCCTTCATCATCTTACAGGCTATTTCCCTCTGCCTCATCTCTGTTCCTAGAAGGTAATTTGGCCCCAAGACTCTTCTTGCCATTTCACTTTCCCTTTCTCTAAGTGCCTTTAACATCTCTCCCTCCCCAGCCTCTTTATCCTTCCATCAGTCTGCTGATCAATTCTACTATTCCAAGATCGCAGACCCTTCTATAACTCATTCCTTTTCACTGGTGTCTTCAATACCAATAATAACTGTTCCTCTGCCTATGCTCAGGGATTTCCATGATTCTGCAGGATCACAAAAAAAGTGCAAAGAAAATTAGTCAGTGCTTTAGGATAGTTATTTAGCCTGAACCATTTCTACAAGAAGACATTTTTACGAGGAGAGGCCAAGGGCCTTGACATCTTGACCCCTAAGAGCTCCAAATCCCACATGGAGTGACAAAAAAGGAACTCAGCTCACTGAGGAATTCAGCTCACTAAATTCCATTAAACTCTGAATCCTCTATGAACTCAGATCTGTGAATGTTCTCTTTTAACACAATGCCTTGACTAAGATCTCCAGGGAAGGCCAATGTTGACATGTTTTAAGAAAGTTAGTGAGAAGTAGTGATAAGCATTTGTCAATCCCCTGCTGTGTTTGTGTCATCTGCTATCTTGAGTTCGAGAGAGAATCCACAGGCTTATGACATCTTGTCCAGGGCATTGCTCATCAGAGAGCAAGGGGAAACTCCCTCTCCCAGTGCCTTGTCCTATTGAGACTGAGGTGTACCATTGTTCACCCTCCCCAAGCAGCTCTGTTAAGAGAACTCCATCTGGAAATGAGTTTCTTTTTTATGTATTCAGATGTGTCCAGACACACTGGTAGAAATGAATCACACCCTTTCTAACTACCACTATGCCCTAAATGAGGAATCTAGACTAGAGCTTGCTGAGGGGCTAATTGGAGGCACTACTCATGTGATCTGTCCTTACTCTAAACTGCCTAGTAGGAATAGTTATCCTTGCCGGAGGGAGATTTACTCTTCAGAAACTGTCTCTGGATTACTCAAGCATAGGAACACGAGGGAGGAAGTGCTGTACATCAGAATCATCTACTGACATAGTGCTTGAGTTTGCCATTCAGAAACAGCCAGAAATCTTGTCCTCTTTCCCACTCTGAATCACCCACCCGAGGAAGTGGGAGTAGTGGAACAAAGGAGAGAGCCTCTTATGTAACTCCTTTGATGACACAGGAAAATATCTCCAGAAGAAATTTTAAAATTCAGGAAAACTAGACTGTGACATCCCAAAATAAAACAGTGAGATAAAAGGTTAAATATAAAATGGCACTCAGAATACATCCCATAGGAAATTGAAGTGATCTGATTGCATATACCTACTAGCATATGAAATTCATGTCCAAAGAGGCCAATTACAGTACTAAAGGGAGTCATCAAAATTGACAAAGAAGGTAGTGACTGAAGAGGGGAGTCTTTTGGAAAATAGTAAATACTAGTAAGGAAGGAACTGCCCTTGTCAGGACACAGGCAACCCCCATAATGACAAATTCAGTGGAAACCCCTCTGCCTTCTTACATAATGGCTCAAAAATATTCAACATGCTTAAACACTTCCACTTTATTGATATCCTTTACTTACTTGGCTTGCGTGATACCACACTCTGCTTGTTACTCCTTACCAGTCTCCTTTGCTGAGTTCTTCTCTTTTTGCCCTCTAAATATGATAGAGCCCCAGGGTTTGATTCTAGGCCTTCTTCTCTTGAGAGGCAATAATAGTAGAGCAGTTAAGAGAATGAACTCAAGCCAAACTGCCTGGTTTTGAATCCTATCTGCTACTTACTTAGTGTGAAACTGGAAAATTTGCCTAAGTCTATCAGTGCCACAAATTCCTCATTTGTAAAGTAAGGAGAGTAATAGCACCTACCTCATGGGGTTGCTGTTAAGATTAAATAAACCCGGCCGGGCACAGTAGCTCACACCTGTAATCCCGGCACTTTGGGAGGCCGAGGCAGGTGAATCACGAGGTCAGGAGTTCAAGACCAGCCTGGCCAAGATGGTGAAACCCCATTTCTACTAAAAATACCAAAAGTTAGCTGAGCGCGGTGGCAGGCGCCTGTAGTCCCAGCTACTCAGGAGGCTAAGGAAGGAGAATCGTTTGAACCTGGAGCGTGGAGGTTGCAGTGAGCCAAGATCGTACCACTGCACTCCAGCCTGGGTGACAGAGTGAAATTCTGTCTCAGAAAAAAAAAAAAAAATTAAATGAATATATACATATATATTATATTATATGCTAGGTACTGGTCTAAGTTATATATATCTAAGTTTTATATATAAATTATATATATATGTTTATATATATATCTAAGTTTTATATATATATAACTTAGACCAGCACCTAGCATATAACCACTATTTACATGTTCAGTATTATCATCATTATAATCATCATCATTACTATCATCATTATTGTTATTGCTGTTATTCTCTTTTCTGTCTACACTGTTGCTTAGGTAATATAATTCATTCCCATAATCTTAAATACCATTCATAGGCAAATAACATAAATTGACATCCCCGAACTCTGACCTCTCCCTTGACTTCTGTATTAGTCACAGTTCTCTAACGAAAGAAAACTAATAGGTTGGATAGATAGATAAACAGATAACAAGAGATTTATTATGGGAATTGGCTCATGTGATTATAGAGGACAAGAAGTCCCACTATATGCCTTCTGCAAGGTGGAGAACTAAGAAGTCTGGTTGTGTAATGCAGTCTGAGTCTGAAGGCCTGAGAGCCAAGGGAGCCAGTGGTGTAACCCCAGCTCTAAGGTTAATGTCCCAAGAATCGAAGGGCCACTGGTGTAACCCGAAGTCTAAAGGCCCAAGAACCAGGAGCTCTGATGTCCAAGGGCAGGAGGAGATGGATATCCCAGCTCCTGAAAAGAGAGCAGATTCTCGCTTTCTCCATTTTTTGTTCTATCCGGGTTTTCAATGGGTTGAATAATGCCCATTCATATTGGGTGAGTGGGGATCTTCTTTACTCAATAGACTCATTTAAATGTTAATCTCTTCCAGAAACACCCTCACAGAGACATTCGGAAATAATGTTTTACCAGTTATTTGGATATCCCTTAACATAGTCAAGTTAACACATAAAATTAACTATCACAACCTCCAAAATCATATATCCAACAGCCTATTTGACATCTCCCCTGAGACAGAGTAGGCATTTCAAACTTAACATGTCTTAAATGTAACTCTTGTTTTTCTCTCAAGTCTGCTTCTTTCTCAGCTACTCCTATTTCAGTAAATATACCATCATCCACCTGGTTGTTCGAATCAAAAGCTAGAAATCATCCTTGATTCCTCCATTTTCACCATCCCCAATATCCAATTCATTAGCTAGTTATAACAGTTCTACTTCTAAAATATATCTCAAATACAGCTATTTCTCTCCATCTCCACTGCTACCACCCTAGCCCCAGCTATCGTAATTTCTCACCTGGACTACTTCAATAAGCTTTTAACTGGCTTCCCTTCTTCTATTCTTGTCCCTTAAAATCCAGACACTATGCAACAAAGTGGACTCTTAAAAATATAAATCACACTATGCCATCCCTTCACTGAAAACCTGTCTATACCTTCCTATTGCATTTAGAGTAATACAAAATCTTTAACAGGGACTGGAACACCCTTGTTCTGGCATCTGGCATCCACCTGCCTCTCCAACTTCATTTCCTACCCCTCTCCACCTCACCCATTAGTGCCAGGATCCCGATCTCCTTCCTCTTCTTCGAACACCTTGATCTCTTTCTAAACTCAAGGCCCTTATATTGACTATTCCCTCTTCCTGGAATGATCATCTCCTGGCTTTTCATGTGGCTAGCTCCTCTTCATCCTTCAAGCCTCAATGTCAGCATTGCTCCTCAGAGACCTCTTTTGACCATCCTATCTAAATAAAGTAGTCCTCCAGTTACTCTGTATTTACTTTATAAATGCTATATATTTTTTCACTTGTTTACTCATTTATTTGGTTTCCCTTCCCTCACTGGAATGTAACTCCATGAGGTAGGAACTCTATTTTGTTCACAGTGTTTACCTGACAAATAGTATAGTGCCTAGCACATACCAGGTGCTCAAAAATTATTAATAGTTGTTGAATGAATGAATGAAACCACTCAGCACCCTTACTGTGCTAGGTGCTTTAAAAACATGATCTTCTTTAATCCTTAGGATAAGGCTTTGTACTATCTTTTATTCCGATTTCACAAAAGAAGAAACCAAAGCTCAAAAAATTGTGTAACTTGGCCAGGATCATACAGGCAGTACCAGGATCCAAATCCGGGTCTTCTGATTCCAAAAGCCTTGTACTTTCTACGTCAGCAAAATTATTTATTTATTTATTCATTCATTTATTCAACATGTATTAAGCGTCTATTTTGCACCAAACACCTAGCATGCCACATCCTAGGGATAAAAACATGAATAAGACACCACTCCTGCCCTGCACAGAATCTTCAGTCTAGTTGTGAACACGACAAGTAACTGGGTAATTACACAAGTGACAATAAATGCTACATTAGCTATGCTAGGGAAGAGAGAGGCAGTCGTGTGTAGGCTTTAGAGTCTGAATGCTTAGGTTTGAACTCCAACCTTACCACCTCTTAACTGTATATCTTTGGGCAAATTGCTTAACCTATTGGTATCTCAGTTGCCTTATCTATACAATGGAAATTATAACTGAGCATCTATCTTATAGAATGATTGTTAGGATTAAATGAATTAATACATGTAAAGTGCCTGGCACATAAGAAGTATTCAATAAATGTTACATGTTGTTAGTGGTGCATAAGAGGGAGAACAAGGCCAGCAAAGCAGAGTTTATTAAAAGCTTCCAGAGGTGGTGAAGATGTCTGAGCTGAGCTTTCCAGAAATACTAGATATGGTGATCAGCTAGGTTTAGAAGGTAGAAGACTGGGAACAGCTTGCCAGGTAATGGGAAAGCATATACAAAGGTAATTTTCCTGCCAGCCTGCTTCAGGCCCGTCAGCCCTATCACAATTTATTCAGAAACCTGACACCGAACATTGTTCTTTCTTTAGGCCAAAATGGCTTTCACATATATCATGTGATTACAGTGATGCTCCCAGAATTTCAAAGACATATACAATGAGGCTGAAGAGAGAGGCAGAAGTGGCGGGAACTCTGGATAGGCTGGTGGCCGTGGAGAAAAGGCAGGACATGATGAAAGGCATCCCTTATGCCCTGGTCTCTGTCCAAATGCCTAGTGGCTGGAGAGGACAGGGAGAGACCCATAGAAGAAACCAGGTCCCAAGAGAGAGGAACTACTGCTAAGTTAAACAGTTAGGGACTGGTAAAGAAAAGATGAAGAGAGCTGGAAGCAGGACAAATATATAAAGCAAATTTAAAACTCCACAAAGTACTCACTCCCAATCACAGCAGCTTTATGCAGTTTCCCAACGTCCTAGCAATCATCTAAAGAATTTCTTTAAATCATGTTTGCCATGCAGGCAGCCCGCTGAAAAGAACAAGTCACTGTGTTTGGTTATAACTTTTGTAGAGACATTTCTTGAGGAGCCCAGTAAATAGGCCAGATGAAAGACTGCCGGTGGGCCAAGGAACCCTGCCCTTGGCTTCGGCCCACATCAGAGAGTTGAAAAGGAAAAGGAAAGGACCAGCCTGCTTTCCAGTTTGTAACTCTGGAGAGAGGCAAGGCTGATGTTTGGCACTCTACACTCACAAAGAGAATTTTTAATGTCTCATGATGCCTCTTGCTTGACAAAATCTGCAGGAATTGGCCAATGCAATGTGACATTTTGATATCTAGAATCAGGACATAATTTCTTCATGGAGTTCTTGTTCTATTTCTCTGGGATGTGGCAGGGTTTGATGATGATGTTAACTGCTGTTTGGGGCCTGCTTTGCTTTTTATGCATTCATGATTACAGTCTGTAGGCAAACTTTGTAGCAGTTCGTCACCTTCTGAAAGCAGTCAGTGGAGCTGAGGGCTATGGTGGGGAGGAAGGAAGAAGCACACAAGCTTACTTTGTACCAAAGACTTGGAAGTCCAAAGTAGGATATTAGAAACCATCTGCTCTCTGGGGAAGAAAGGTCTACCTGGAATGGGCATGTGAGTTCCCAAAGTCACACAGTTAGTGACAGCACCCTGATCTGGTTTCAATCAGTGTTTTGTTCAGCCCAAGGGAAACATTGGACTGAATTTTGTTTCTTTAATATAGCTAAGTATGGTGGGTTTTTTGAAAAAAGAAAGCTACGTGAGTCATGTTAATTCTCTTGGTTTTGCTTCAATGTATTATGACTCTGTCAGGAGGGTCCAGAGAAAAGAATGCGATTTCCCATGCCAACGGGTTACCAACCTGCATGATTTGTGTGCCATAGAAATTTCCAACATAGCTTAGAGTGAAATTCAAAAGATTTAAAACAGCCTCCTTAACTATAAAACAAACCAGTCCTTTATTCATTGCCTTCCTAAGCCTTTCAGCATCAGCATGCCAAGGGCCTTTGAATGGCCCTCACATTCCTCAACAGGTCAGCCAAATTCACTTGCTTCCCCGACCCCTTGCACCCCCTTCTCTTTCTCTCCCCTTTGCAACATGTCCCTAGCTGCCACTCAGTGCCTTGGCCTTCCTCCAAACTGTTCCCCCTAAGCAGTATCCAGTGGATCCCCATTTGTCCAGACACTCTTACCTTAATTTGTTTTTTTATCAAGCACTTTTTCCATGCCAGGTACTGTGCTAGGTATTTTACACATGGCATATCGCTTAATCCCATAAGTTCCCTCTAAGCCTCCTGCTGTCACCCTTAGCATCCAGGAAAAACTTTCCCATCCCATGTCCCATGCTGTCAGAGCCCTGCTTGAGTTGCCAAAGTAACAGCTAGTTATCTGACAAATTAATCTGCGCTAAGATGTTAAATGACAGCCCTCAAATCACACCTATGTAGACATCTGTAAACACATATATCGGCCTGTTGGAAACCTATGGTTTGCCCAAGTGTCTAATTCAATACTCTTCATAATAATAATACCCTCTATTTCTACAACTTATAAAATCCCTTTCACATAATTACTGAATATTATCCCTTAGCTGAGCTAAAGTGTTAATGAGGACTTCATCTGCTACCATATAATACAAAGTCATATTTCAAGGTGCCCTTAGCATCACTAACCCACAGTTTCTTCTCAGATCCTGGCCATGCTCTGACAAATCTTGCTGGCTGACATAGAAAGTCAGAATATCCAGGCAATCTAGGGGATGGGGATAGAGACAAAGGCAGTAACAGGAAGGCCAGGAAAGTTGGGAGAAGTGCCGAAAAGCAGTCTCCTAACTGTCCCACAGCCTAATCCTATAGGGGTCTGAACCTCAGACCAAACCACCAGCCCAACCACTCCTGGCAGCTGCTGCAGCCCAATACCAACTCCCACTCCAGACTGAGGAATTCTACTTTCATCTCCGTTTTCTCCTCTGTCACTAGCACATTCTGGGGTAAGGAAGCAGACTTAACTAAAGCCTCACTTCTGGGCTTCACCAAGAGCCTAAAATTTGTGGTTTTCCCATCAAAAAGGCTATTCCTCAAGGCTGCTTTGTGTCCCCCAATAACACCACCACTTGTCTGACAGTGGAGCTTCCTGAGGGTGAGGCAGTATCTCCTCAAGTAGGTTAACACCTGCTGAGAAGAAAGGGCAACTGGAAACATTAAGATTAGATATCAGAATGGCAGAACTGAAAGAAAATGTTGAGATCATCCAGAACAGTGGATTTTAAACTTCAGCATGTACCAGACACCCCTGGAGGACTCATTAAAACACAAATTGCTGGGCCCTGCCATAGTTTCTGATTCAGGAGGATTCTTTCTAAGTTCTCAGGTAATGCTGATGCTTCTGGTTCAGGGAGCACACTTTGAGAACTGCTGCTCTAATCTATTCTACACATTACACAGATAAGGAAATTGAGTCCCAGTGAAGAGAAATAGCGTGTCCATCTTGCTGATTTTGGAAACTAATAAGCAGATTAGTAACTTTCCCAAGGCTATACAACTAGTAATTGGTACTGACTTTTAAACCCAGGCATCCCAATCCCATCTCTACCCTTTGTTACATTACAGCAACCTCTAAAAGTATGGATTTTACGTTCTATGTTTGAGTCCTGGCTCCACCATCTCCTAGCTATGTCACCTTTACTAGGTTACTCCATCTGTAAAATGAAGGTAATAATTGTACCTATTTCCTGGGGTTATTGTGAGAATACAATTATATATGTGATAACACATATGGGTGAACACTTAGCCTCGTGCCTCTTTATAGTAAGTGCTCAGTAAATGGCAGTTGCTATCATCATCACAGTAAAAGTTGTTTTTGTTGTTAGTTGAGGAAGGCTGGGGGACACACTTTCTCTTGGCTTCATGTTCCTAAGTGGAGAAACATCAATTAATGTAACACTGTTGATCTCTCTTCACCCTCATATTTTCCCTTCCTCAGGAAGAAGGGTATTCTGATTGGTAGATCTGGAAACAGGAACAGGCTATGTGCAGCCAATAGGGATCTATCTGCTTTTAGAGGGAATGAGCTCTGGTCTACTCTGTGCTATAAAATCCCCCTTGCAGGCTAGGCCTACAGTTTCCTTGCATTTTCTATGTCTAGATGAGTATCTCTGCCTAATTCTGGATTAAGGAGTAAGAAGCTCATTTGGCAAACACATTTAACCCACTTTCCTTAGCACTTTTATCAGAAATGAAGCTCTCTTTATTTCTGTCTGCTTTACTTCTTTGTCTTGGTCAGTTCAGACCTGGAGAAAGAAAAGTAAGGGTGTTATTTTTTGGGCTACCTGAAACCTCTGCATTATTATTGCTCATTCATCTGAGTTAGTGGGAGAGCTTTTTCTGAACTTAAGTCTCCAAACTCCCACTCCAGTGCTCATTAACTATCCTGGCGTTATTATATGGAAAAAGCCTTCAGGGCTGCATTTCATTTACTTCACTTTTTGTAGACTTTTATTGAGATATATATAGAAGAGTGAACAAATTGTAAGTACAGAACAGTGAATCTTCACAAACTGAATACACCCGTATAACCAGCACCCAGATCAATAACCAGAATACCAGAAGCCCCCTTGTGCTCCCTTCCAGACACTGCTCCCCTTATTTCCTTCTATTTTTAATAGAAACATAAAACCTTTCATCAGTGAGCAAGCTATTTACATGTCCTACCATCACAAAGTCTTCGGTTGAATAAGGAAATCAAATCAGCCCTCTCAGTCTTCGTTTAAATAAACAATCTCCTCTCCACAAGCTGTGCAATTCGAGCATCATGTAAATGCTTCCAACATCATGTAAATATATGCTGTGCATTCACTGGAATTGCCTAGGCAAGATTCAAAGCCATGCAAACATCTTTTCTTCATTTTCATTGGAAGTTGCAGTTCATTCAGGAGTGACAACAGTAGATAGACTAGGAAATAACCTCAAGCACCAAGGAAAAGCAGCTAAGGCTCCTTAAACTGTGGAGGTGATGAGGTGGAAGACTACTGAGGTTTATGGGTAGTCCTACCCACCTCCTTGACCTTCCAGATCTTGTAGTCATGCATATCATCCCTAACCCCACATCCTACACACACACACACACCCCTCAGATTGGGTGGTAATTGCTTGAACTGGAACTTGTGTCATGCACAAACGGACATATAATTAGGGCTTTTATCATGAAGAATATTAATTACTTAAACGCCATCCAACTCAGAGTTAGTTAAGATATCAAAATAGGATCCTAAGTCACTGAGTTCATTCTCACAAAATCTTTCCATTAAGACAAGGGTGGAGAAGGCAGTTAAGAGCACTAATGGTTCACCATCATCCTTATAATAAAACCCAAACCCTTCATTTCATTATGACCTGTAAGCATCTACATGATCTGCTCACAAGCTGTCTAGCACTCTGAAGTTTCTCTCTCTCTCTCTTTCTCTCTCAATCTTTCTTTCTCTCTCTCCCTTCTTATCCCTCCCTCACAACCACCCTCCCCCCACCACAACCACCCTCCCCACACTGACCCTTTCTCCCCAGTTACCCTGGCTTCCTTCCTTTTCCTTGCTCTTTCTTTCTAATCTTCACAGACTAGCTTCTGAGTCATTCTAGATGCAACTTAGATGTCACTTCCTCAGAGAAGCCACCTTAGACCACCCCTCAATCAATTTCTCCTTATTTTGTCTTCTTCAAACACTTATGATTATCAGAAAATTACACTGCATTACTTGTGTACTCCTTGATTATCTGTTTTCCCCACTAGGAGGTAAGCACGGTAAGAGCAGGGATTTCATCTAACTTGTTTGCCACTGTACCCCAATATATAGAACATTGCTTGGCACATAGAAGATAAACAACAAATTTCCTGAATAAATACATGAATGGTTTTAAACTATGTAGCCTGAAGTTTCCAGATGCAATTCATGGCATCACCCTTTAGCAGTCTCAGGAAAGCATGAACTGTGAAACCAGCTAAACTTAGGCTCAAATCCTGGTTTTTCATCTAATAAAACCGGGTGACCTTGGACAAGTTTCCCAGTCCCTTTGAACCAATTTTCTCTTCTGTATAATTGTCATAATCTCCATGTATGTAAAGTCCACAACACAATGAACTAGAACAAGGTAGACTTCAAATCACAGACTCACTCCTTCCTCCCAAACCACCTTCTTGCTATTATATTCCTCTCCATTCTCCCTGACGGTTCTTCTTTTTGTCCAGGTGTGTCTAAATATTTTCTTTCCTCTCTACTCTCCCCACTCTCACAAATTATTCAAACCAAACAACTACAGCAACAACAACAAAAAAATCTGATGCCTGCCAAGGCCATATGACAGAATCATCATTGAAGCTCCCATTTCTTCAGTGATTGGCCTGTTGCTTTCTGCCTGTCATCTGTCTTCTTCCATTATCTTTTGTTGCTGTGAAGAAATCAAGCTGAAGTACGGTAAGTATGGACTTTAAGTCATAATAAATCATTCAGATGTCAAGAGCCATAATCTGCCAATCTAAGGGCAAAGAGATTGATTGGATTGATTGGAAGGTTCTAAAAGCTTCACATATCATTTTTAAGGGGTTGATCTTTCTTTCTCTTTCTTCTTCTTCTTCCTTACTTTCTTTCTTAAGGAAGGTTGGGAGGTATATCAATCTCCTTTCCTATGTGGAAAGCTAGGTGAATTACCATTGTGAACCCCCCAAATTTGAGACAGATGTCAATTAATTTAGAAAGTTTATTTTGCCAAGGTTGAGGACGCACACCTGTGACACAGCCTCTGGAAGTCCTGATGACATATGCTCAAGGTGGTCGGGGCACAGCTTGATTTTATGCATTTTAGGGAGACATGAGACATCAATCAATATATGTGAGAAGTACAATGATTCCATCCCGAAAGGCAGGGACAACTTGGGGCTGGGGGGCTTTCAGGTCACAGGTAGGTGAGAGACAAATGGTTGCATTCTTTTGAGTGTCTGATAAGCCTTTCTAAAGGAGGCAATCAGAATATGCATGTATCTCAGTGAGCAGAGGGATGACTTTGAATAGAATGGGAGGCAGATTTGCCCTGAGCAGTTCCCAGCTTGAATTTTCCCTTCAGCTTAGTGATTTTGGGGTCCCAAGATATTTTCCTTTTACATCATCAAAGAAATGTCTGCTACAACTCTACTAGGGAAAACTCCAGTCACTATGGAGTAAGCACTAAAAGGTACCGTGGAAGTCATCTAATTCAATCTCTTCATCTTACAGAAGAAGAACTGAGACCCACAGAGGAGGTGTGTCACTTGTCCAAGCTCACAGAGTTAATGGCAGAAATAGAGCAAAGCCCCAAGTCTTCTAACCAGCTTAGTGTCCTTTTTATTTTATTTTATTTTTAGTATTATTATTATTTTGAGGGAGTCTCTCTCTGTCGCCCAGGCTGTAGTGCAGTGGCGCATCTCGGCTCACTGCAAGCTCCGCCTCCCGGATTCACGCCATTCTCCTGCCCCAGCCTCCCCAGTAGCTGAAAGTACAGGCGCCGGCCACCATGCTCGGCTAATTTTTTGTATATTTTTTAGTAGAGACAGGGTTTCACCGTGTTAGCCAGGATGGTCTCAATTTCCTGACCTCGTGATCCACCCGCCTCGGCCTCCCAAAGTGCTAGGATTACAGAGTGTCCTTTTTATTAACACTAGACCAAACCGTTCCCTCACTGGAACTCAGAATCCCAAAGCAAAGATTGGAACAACTAACTCAGACCTATACAGAGAGATTGAGTCAAGTAAAGCATGCATGTGGCTCCCATCGATTTCTCATAGATACTTAGAAATGGTAAGAGAATATACCAATCAGGATCCCAGCAGAAAACAGGCAAGTATACTCAAATTAAATAATTTGAAGAGAGTTTAATAAATGGATGATTTACAAAGGTTAGTAAACTAAAACAGAGATTATGGACTCCTGGGAGAGGTAGGAGAAGTGTTATCACCTCAGACCTTTCACTAAAGGACACAATCAACCCATGGCATCCTGCAGGCAGAAGCTGCGGGAATAAATATCCACATTTCACTCTCTTCCTTCTGATCTCCCACTAGTACTTCCCATCGGTCAAATCCTCACGAAAGCCAGAGGACAAGTAAGCTCAGTGAAGAAATGTACACAAGTCTGTCTTCCAGAACACAGAGTAGTGTAGAAAAGGGTGGGGAATGGGTCTGGAAAGACAAAGATAAGATGCCTAACACAGTTTGACAAGGGAAAATGAACATATTATTTCTTCCATTTTACAGAAGAGAAAATTGAAGCTAAAATGAGTTAGATCACTTGTTCAAGTTCACACAGCTAGTATTTAAAACCAGATGTCAGAATTGATATTTGAGCCCAGGACTGCTTTGATTAACAGTAAGAAATGTAGAAGTGTTCTCTCCTGTGTCCTAGCAGGTTAAGAAAACGCAAAGAATCATGGGATAAATACTGTCCAAGTAGTTCCAGATATGTAAAAAAAGGTACACCCACTTTTTAATTACTCCTTAGCCACCTTCTCCAAAGTGCTTAAGTCTTTACCCTCTTTCCTATAAACCCATACTGGAGTGTTAATGGACAACTAATTTGTTAACTAGTAATTTAGCATTAGTTGTTACCATTTGAAGGTGTAACTATTTCCAGGGGAGTACGCATTTTAATAGAGAACTTCTCCCTTGTTGTCTCACTTCCCTTCGTACCTTTCCTAGAATAAATACATGAGAAGACTTTGTGCTAAGTTGGAAAGGCTGGTGAGCCTTATCTTAGACTATAAGGCAATGGAAGATACATCTGTTGGAGGAAGTACACCGTTACACACTCTGACTCAGTTATGGAAAAAAAGCAACTTGATTTTCTATGTCTGACTTCATCCTGCTCTGGAGCACCAATTCCCCCAGTAACTTTTAGGCTAATTTTTAGTAAATTCAAAGTTCAAACTTCTTATTAGGGCTCCCTTGATCTTCTTAAAATGTCTTCTCTTCTCCTTCCTCAAGATGGCATCAGGGTGCAGAGGGAAGTTTGTATAGCCTGAATGCAGCCGGAGAAGGGGCCTTTGTGCTGCGTGTTGATCTCTGGTTCCTCTCTGACTTCTACTGAAATGTCCCTAACTATGGCTGGTCATCATCAATCCTGCATCGGCATCCACTATAGTGTTTCAAGTTCACCTATCCTTTGGGGAATCATGCCAGGAACACTGCTAATGACCACGAAACTTGCCATTACTCTTAAGGTAAGGTTTCTGCACTCAGCTCTCTCCTCTTCCTGATCCCAGTCTTCTTCTTATGCACCTGTCCTTTCTTCACTCTTGCATCTCCCACCAGGGAATGTGGGAAATTAAGATCTCTTTTATAGCCCTTCAGGACCAACTACATGGTCCCCAACCCTCTCTTTGTTTTATCATGCCACCTCGATACTCAACTGTGGCTACTCTGTGTTGATATGGGGTATCATGTGAGGTGAGCCCCTCCATGAGTTATAGATAGGAAGGGCAGCATCATCCCCTTTCATAGTCCAGAGTATGAGGTCAACATCTCAAGCCTAAGCACATTCCTTCCCAAATATTGCCAAGACCCTCTGAGCATCAAAACAGCTTTCGGGTTCCCGAGTGGCAGAAACATCCCTTATGTTAGTATTCCTCATCCTCACTATACAATAGCTTATACAGTAATTTACAATAGTAAATTATTTTCAAACCACCACATTTTGTTCTTGGTCTGTAAAGTGTTTACCCTCATCAAAGCCTGGCTTTTGAAACTATTACCTCACTATACACTCAAAATTACCATTTGAAATTCAGAGCTAGGCAATGATAGAGTTATTCTAGGTCATTTCTATCTTCCCCCGAAGCAATAATTGATTCAATGAGTAGGAAGAGTGCATGCAAGACAACAAGGAAACAGACTATCAGGAGCAAATGACACAAAAATTGATTTATTATTTCAAAAATATGTGAAACATACTTTCACTCTTCAATTTAGACCAAAAGTATTTTTAAAGCACCTATCATGCGCCAGGCACTATTCGGGGTAGCTATACATATGAAGAAAAAAAATGCCTCAATCAATTTCTAGTATCACAAATTTACTATTAAAAAAAACTTTTTAAACAGTGGTCAATCATTTTTGGCTACATTCAATATAACAACACATCAGTGCAGCCAATCTTTTCTTCATTGCATCTGAGACTAGAGTATTGTGCCTGATTATTTTTGTCTGGGTAACTGGGGGTTAACTTGAAAATTTTATGATTTTTTCAAAATTTATGACCGAAAATCCTATGAGTCAAATTTCCTGCCTTAGTGGGTACAGTATAGTAAGTTACATTAGTGAACAAAATTCAATATTTGAAGATTAAAGATATTGCCAGGTCTTGGAGTCATCTTTCCAACCATCGATGGCAGCAGTCCAGACTAGTAATGTAGTTGTAAAACGCTTAAGAGATTGTGTTTAACCCATAGTGAACCCAAAATACACTAGAAATGTTATTTTAAAAACCCTAGAAGATAGTTATCTTTTGCTACCCCTCTTTCTGCAAAAATACAATTATGTAAAAAGTTTTGTTAATTAAGAATCCTCATTAAAGAAAG
Organism: Papio anubis; assembly: GCF_008728515.1. Lineage (NCBI taxonomy): Eukaryota > Metazoa > Chordata > Mammalia > Primates > Cercopithecidae > Papio > Papio anubis. The sequence goes on along the minus strand of NC_044996.1, from coordinate 52,341,628 downwards.
TTGTATTAATCACTTAGATACTTGTTTGAAGCTCATTGTAATGAGATTTTGAACTTCATTCTATAAAATTTTATTTCAAATAATGCTGCAAACTTCTTAGACATTCCAGTACGACTCCTTACTGAAAGATCTTTAAAAGTATTCAGCATTATCATTTTGCTTTATTGAGCATAGACTGCAGTAGTTTTTTGTCTTTCCAAATATACCCTTAATAAAGTGCTTACAAGCTTTTCATAGCTGAAAACTACTTATTAGGGCAGTATTATTATTCCTAAAATTTTCCTGATTTTATTGTCTTGCCCCCATATTATTCAGAATCAGTACAATTATTGCTGTAATTTGAGAGAAGCTGTCATTAGTTAAAGGGATTCTTTAGACAGGTCACTGGGAATGTTTTGCCCTTCCTCTCTAAAAGAATAATTACATTTTCTACTTAATGAAAAGCTTGTGGTTAAAAAGCATCTCAAGTCGCAGCCAGGCAAAAACATGAAAGGAAGAGTCACTTACGTGTATATGTGAGATTCCATATCTCTTTTATTTTAATTGCTAAACAAATTTTGCAGACTTGAAAAGGGCTAGTTTGACAGCCCTGGAGCAAAAGCCCTTGCTTATTAACAGTTAGAGCCTTAACCTATTGTAAAACAACATCAGACCAAAAAAGAGAGCAACTGGTGGGGTTTCTTAGGAACAGGGTGTGAGAGGTAGGGAATGAAAAGTTGCCTAGCAATTAAGGCGAATATCTTTGTTAAGGAGAGACCACAGCACCCCTATTTTGCTTCCCATTTCTTCCTGTAAAGCCGGTAGAAATTGTCCTTATATTAGTTAAGCTAGGCTTGGAGATTAGGGCAGAAGTGTCCCCATCTGAGTTCAATCACCACTCCATTCTCCCAGGATTTCTTGGGGAAAATGACAATTATTGATTTCTGTGCACAAAGGGCAGGCCACTCCCTGATGACAGTAAAGGAAGTTTTGAGAATGTAATGGAGAATGTTCAAACAGTAGCTGGGACATTTCTAGCAGCAGCAGAAACAGGGAAGGCGGGGTGCTATGCAGATGAATGCTAGCTAGCAGAAGCCAAGAGGCCCAACGCAGGGTTTGTCTGCTAATCACATTCAAACCAACACCGTGCCAGAAAGCCACGTCCCAAGCTCTCCAAATAATGCTTGCTTCAGGGGTCAAATTTTCCAAGAGCTTTCCATGAAAAGATTTTTAATGGAAATATAAGCTTCATCTGAGCAATAGGGGAAAAAAATGTAAATCTCTTCTCCACCTTGCACTCACTTTTCCTGCTGTATTATAGGTGAAAGAAAAACTCATCAGAAATGACTCCAGAGCCAGACTCTGACCTCCTCAGATCCTGCTCCCTCTAATCAGGCCACAGCTGACTGACAGTCAGGAAATAAACCCTTCTTTCAAGGTACAGCCAGAACAGGTTTACAGCAAATGACTAATATGATCTAATCTTCCAGCAATTTCGACAGTTTTCAATTCTGGAAGATTCATATACGTCTGCTTAACTTTCTGATTCTATCCTTCGACTGCTCATTGAATTATCTTTCAAGATTCAATCTTCTCAAATATTGCAACCTTTTTGTTATCAAACTCCAGTGCAATATCAGGGTCCACAATGTGCCCAAGTACGACAATATCCACCTGGGGGACATTGAAAAGCCAAAAGTTTAACAGCCAAAGCCTTATTGGTAGGAAGAGTAGAAAACCACTTATCCAGTTAGCAAATCCTCAATAAACTGCCACTAGGTGTGCTAGCCACTGTGTTAAGCGTTGTGGGTGGTACAATCATCAATTTCTGAGATGCCATTAAGGTCCACTTGGCCAAAAATCTACTTCTCCCACGAGCTCACTAATGCCTGAAATACCTTTAATAAGGGACAAAGTCTTTAGTTTCCATTCCTGTGTGAGAGAAAAAGTTTATTTAAATTCACACTGAGTTGTAAATGACTAATAGTAGAGCCACTCCCCAGATTAGATTGTAATAGGAAGGAAGAAAGAGAAGGAAGAGAGTAGGTAGTGCTGGAAGCCTGAAGGAAGAGGGAGTGTAGGGGAGGGGAGGTAGTGCAAAGAGAAAAGAGGACAAGGTAAGGAGGCTGAGGGTTACAGAGACCCACATTGCCAACTCCACTATCTTACCAAAGGACAATTCAGCATGAATTGTAAGCATCTATGGGATCTAAAGAGGAAGATGCCAAATGCAACTGGTGCCAGCCAGGCTCTGCAAGAGTTTTACATTTTCTTTTGAATCTGGTAATAAAATACATCCCCAAAGGGTTCTGATTGAAATAAAAAACACTTCTTCAAGTGTAAAGCAGAATTACTAATCTTAAAATTGCAAAGGGTATTAACGTATAAATTATTATTCCAAAAAGTGTTTCAAACTCACTGGTACATGTGGATCATTTCTCTGTCCCATTTCAACTATCTTTTACATTTGAAGCTCTATTTTAGACTCCAGTATAAGGCCAGGTTTCAAATTACTTTCATTTACAATTTGATGTATGGAGCTCTGAAATTTCTTAACATATAGTTCAAGCCTCATTCATCCTTATTTCTATCTTAATTTTCAGTGGGCTATGCAAGAAAGAGTTAATGTTTTCATAGCAAGCAGGTTCTGCTGTGTGTGTGTGTGTGTGTGTGTGTGTGTGTGTGTGTGTGTGTAGAGGACAGGGTTCTCTGTAATCTCGCAGAGTGCATCTTTCAAATGGAGACATAAATGAAAACATAGTCACAAGTCAAGGATGCCCACTTTCACCACTCTGATTCAATATAGTACTGGAAGTTCTAGCCAGAGAAATTAGGCAAAAGAAAGAAATAAAGGACATCCAAACTGGAAAAGAGGAAGTCAAATTGCCACTCGTTGCAGTTGACATGATTTTATACATAGAAAAACATAAAGATTCCACTAAAAACCCCTTAAAACTAATAAAAAAGTTCAGGAAAGTTGCAGGATACAAAATGAACATACAAAAACCATACAAAAATCAGGCTCCTTACCCTGCCAAAGAGGAGACTAGCGATGGGGCTGACACTGCTGCTGTCATGATGTTATTTCTCTGAGTAGGAGGTGCTGGGACTGTCACATTCAGCCAGTTTCTTGAAATTAACATGCTCCTTTTGGTGTTTTTTTTTCAATGGGGTCTTTTAGAACCTTAGGATAGCTGATGAAAAGAATGCTTATGTACAGCTGACAACAAGAAGGATCTTTATGGGCTCTATGGGAAAGAGACACTTCATATATAGAGAAGGACAATTTAAAGAAGGGGTTTCTTTCTATTTCTCATTTCTCTGACAGACAGTAATGTCTCTCCTGCTGGTAGCTTTCAGGGCAAGGAGGTTTGTGTAAGTTGTCATGAAATTCATTATCATACATTTATTCTCTAAAAATGCAATTGGAACCACCCTTCATGTGTGCTACATTTAAAATAACTATTCTAAAAAACCTTATCCACATAAAGTACTAACAAGAACTCCAAGATGGAAAATAGATGTTTTTTTCATTATTGGATCATATCTCAGAGCTGAGGACAATCACAATGCATAAGCCAAGTACAGCAGAACACAGCCTTTTCAGGGGTGGCACAGTTACCTTTTCATTTGAGAATGCCCACCCCTAGCCAAAAGGCCTTACAAAGCAAGATTCACTTGACAAATCAGTTCGCAATCCACCCAACTCACTTAGCTTTCATGCTGCTTCAATATGCTGAAGAAATAGCAGAAATGTGTGTGTTAGACTCAAAAAATTAGGTGTAGAAGGAGCATACCTCAATACAATAAAGGCCATATGTGGCAAAACCACAGCTAACACCATACTGAACAGGGAAAAGCTGAAAACATTTCCTCTAAGAACTGGAACAAGACAAGGATGTCCACTTTCACCACTCGGATTCAATACAGTACTGGAAGTTCTAGCCAGAGAAATTAGGCAAGAGAAAGAAATAAAGGACGTCCAAACTGGAAAAGAGGAAGTCAAATTGTCCCTCTTTGCAGTTGACGTGATTTTATACATAGAAAAACCTAAAGACTCCACTAAAAAACCCTTAAGACTAATAAACAAATTCAGGAAAGTTGCAGGATACAAAATGAACAGACAAAAACCAGTAGCATTTATATACACCAATAATGAACTAGCTGAAAAAGAAATCAAGAAAGTAGTCCCATTTATAATAGCTACCAAAAAATGCAATGCTAGAAATAATTTAACCAAAGAGATCTCAACGTCATTAAAAGATCTCTACAATGAAAGCTATGAAATGCTGATGAAAGAAATTGAATATAACACAAAAAATTGGAAAAACATCCATGTTTTTGAACTAGAAGAATTAATGTGGTTAAAATGACCACACTACCAGTTGATCACGTGGCTAATACCTGTAGTGCCAGCACTTTGGGAGGCGCAGGTGAGAAGATAACTTGAGCTCAGGAATTCCAATCCAGTCTGGGCAACCTAGGGAGACCTCGTCTCTACAAAAGCTTTAAAAATTAGCCGGTGGTAGTGGCAGCACACACCTGTGATTGCAGCTACTCAGGAGGCTCAGAGGGAGGATCATTTGAGCCTGGGAGGTCAGGGCTGCAGTGAGCTGTGATCATGCCACTGCACTCCAGCCTGGATGACAGAGCAAGACCCTGTCTCAAAAAACAAAACAAAACAAAACAAAAAACATACTACCCGAAGCAATCTACAAATTCAATGCAATCTCTATCAAAATATTGATAACATTCTTCACAGACATAGAAAAAAAATCCTAAAATTTATATGTAACCACAAAAGACCCCAAATAGCTAAAACAATCCTGAGCAAAAAGAACAAAGCTGGGGGATCACACTACCTGACTTCAAAATATACTACAAAGCTATAGTAACCCAAACAGCATGGTGTTGGTATAAAAACAGACACATAGATCAGTGAAATAGAGAACTCAGAAATAAATCACATATTTACAACCAACTTATTTTCAACATACACTGGGGAAAGAATAGTCTCTTCAATAAATTCTTCTGGAAAAAATGGATATCCATATGCAGAAGAATGAAACTAGATCTCTATCTCCCACAATATATATAAATCAACCCAAAAATGGAAAAAAACACTTAAATGTAAAGTTCAAAACTATAAAACTACTAGAAGAAAATACAGGGGAAATGATTTATAACATTGATCTTGGCAAAGACTATATAGCTAAGACTTCAAAATCACAGGCAACAAAAGCAAATATAGACAAATAGGAATGTATTAAACTAAAAAGCTTCTGCATAGCAAAAAATTGGCAAAGTGAAGAGACAACCCATTGAATGGGAGAAAATATTTGCAAACTTCAGTTGACAAGGAGCTAATATCCAGAATATACAAGGAACTCAAACAACTCAACAGTAGAAAAACAAATAGTCCCAAAAGTGGGCAAAGGATCTGATTAGCTATTTCTCAAAAGAAGACATATAAATGATCAACAGGTATATGACAAAATGTTACACATCACTAATTAAAGGGGAATTGCAAATTAAAATCACAATGATATATCATCTCATCCCAGTTAGAATGGCTATTACTAAAAAGACAAAAAATAATAGATGCTGGCAAGGATGTGGAGAAAAGGGAACTCTTATACACTATTGGTGGGAATGTAAATTAGTACAGCCATTATAGAAAACAGTGTGGAGATTCTGCAACAAACTAAAAACCAAAGATAGAACCACCATATGATCCAGCAGTCCCACTACTGTGTATTTATCCAAAGGAAAGCACATGAGTATATTGAAAAGCTATCTGCATCCCCATGTTTATTGTAACACTATTCACAATAGCTAAGATACAGAATCAAACTAAGTGTCCATCAAGGGATGAATGGATAAAGACAATGTGGTGTATATATATAATGGAATACTATTCAGCCATAAAAAATGAAATCCTGTTATTCATGGCAACATGGATGAGCCTGGAAGACATTATGTTAAGTGAAGTAAGTTAGGCACAGAAGGATAAATACTGCATGTTCTCACACATATATGGGCACTTATAAAGTTGAGCTCATAGAAGTAGAGAATAGAATTGTGGTCACTAGAAGATGGGAAGAGTGGAGGTAGGGAGGGGAGGGAGGAGTTGGTTAATGGATAAAAAATTACAGCTAGATAGGAGGAATAAGTTCTAGTATTCTGTAGCACTGTAGACTGACTATAGTCAGCAATAATTTATTGTATATTTTCAAATAGCTAGAAGAGAGGATTGTGAGTGTTCCCAGCACAAAGAAATGATCAATGTTTCAGGTGATACATATGCTAATTACCCTGATTTAATAATTATACATTATAATACATGTATCAAAATATCACTATGTATCCCATAAATATGTACAATTACTATGTGTCAAATAAAAATCAAAGAAAAAATTTAAAAACAAATGTGGGAGTTAGTAAATTAGGGATCCAGGTCTGGCTCTGTCACTGATCAGTGTCATGACCTTAATGGGTCTCAGTTTCCCTGTCTATACAGTGGAAGAAATGGCACTTGAACACACTAACACTTGAGCTTCCTGTTCCACGTAAGTTCAAATGTCGCAATGAATATTAAAGCAATTTGAAATGTATAAAATCCAATATGAATGCAAAATTGAATTACTCTTTCCACTCTAGAGGAGAATGAGGTTCCACTGGGACAAAATAATGCCTAATTTTCTGCTGTGGAAAATATTCACAAGACCTTTTCTACTATTAAACTATGACTGTTGGGCTTTTGATCAATTATCAGTTCAATTCTACCTCTAGTTCCCCCTCTGTCCCAGGCTTTTTCTCTGTAAAGTTCTCCTATATACAACTCCCCAAGGATACTCTATTTTTTTCTTATATCTAATGTTGCTATTGAGAAGTCTGAGATCAAACTGATTCTTATCTCTTTATACATATACTATTTGTTCTTTCAGGATGCTTTTAGAATTTTCTCTTTGATTTTCTTAATGTTCACTATAAAGTATCCAATATAGGTTTTCCTTTTTGCTCCTATTTAGCACTCTATGACTCTTTGCAAAATGCAGTTTTTTATTATTTTTCAATTCTAGAAAATTCATCTCCATTATTTTTTAAAACAATTAATTCTCTCCATTTTTATTTTCCCTATTTCTTAGACTTCTTTTATTTATATTGTCACTTTTAGTTCCAACTTCCACATCCTTTAGCTTTTTAATATATTTTTTTCTATTTCCTTATCCTTCCCTGCTACCTTCTAAGAAAGTTCCTCAATTTTATCTTGAACTCACTAACTTGTTCTTTAGCTACATTTATCCAATTATTGATTCTACCGATTATATTTTTTTAGAGACAGGGTCTTGCTCTGTCACCCAGGCTGGAATGTAGTGGCATGATTAGGGTTCGCTGCAGCCCCAACCTCCCAAGCTCAAGTTATTCTCCCACCTAAGCCTCCAGAGTAGCTGGGATTATAGGCACACAACACTACACTTGATTTAAACAAACAAACAAACAAAAACCTTCTTTTTTTTTTTGTAGAGATAGGGTCTCCCTATGTTGCTCAGGCTGGTCTCAAACTCCTGGCCTCAAGTAATCCTCCTGCCTTGGCCTCTCAAAGTGCTGGGATTGCAGGCATGAGCCACTGTACCCGGCCCCCAATTGTATTTTTATTTCAATTACTATATTTTTTAAGACTAGAATTTCCACTTCCATGCATGACTGAATAACTAGCACTGGACCTGCCCTCATACCATAAGTAACTACAAAACTGGACAAAATATAGGAAACAATTGCTTTCAAACAGTAGACAAAAGGCAGTGCAGAACTATGATCTTTGAGATAAAGGAAATAAATTATGTAATCTCTGTGATTGCCTAACTTGCTGCTTGGAGGAAATTTCTGGACCACAGCATAAGGATGGAAAACCAAAGCAGAGCACAGTGATCTTGCTGATTTAGGAGACAGAGATCTGAGTCCAAGTAGGCCAAGACAGGTATTATTTGTGGGGCAGGGTATAAGAGAGTAGGGAGTTATGCAAAGAAAGAACTCCAAAATTTGACATGGGGCTCCCTTGAGTCTTTGCTGAATACTGAGTTGTGCATACATAGAGTGAAACTTCCATGAGGACAGGCAAAGAACAACTGCTGAATTGCCGTAAGCTGAACAATTCCCAGAGCTCAACCAGGACAGGGAAATGTCTGATTTCCAATCAGCCAGAGTGAAGAAATGTTGAGTACCCAGGAATGTGAGTTGAGACCACAAAATGATCACACATTCGTAGTAGGGCCATCCTAGTCCTAGACTAGAGTGAAAGCTACCCTAGACCTACTATAACAAAGCTTATAAACAAGACTTAAAAGTTTGAAGCTCACATGAAAGTGACTTAACTGCCTGCTAAACAAAACTCAACATTCTTTAAAGTAAGGCAACAAAATTCAGGCACTCAACAACAAAACATTCACAATATCCAGCATCTAATTAAAACTACTAGACAAGCAAAGAAACAGGAAAATATAGCCTATAAACAGAAAAAAATTTAGATGACAGAAAAAAACAGAAAGAGTAGAATTAGCAGACAAAAATTTAGAAAAGCTATTAAAATATGTTCAAGGGTTCAAAATAAAACATAAACATAATGAGGAAAGAAATGGAAATAATTTTAAAAGAACCAAATAAAACTACTAGAGCTAAAAATATATATTTGAAATAGAAATTTTACTGATTAGGATTAACAACAGACTAGACATTGCAGAAAATGAGTAAACTTGAAGACATAGCAATAGAAAGTATCCAAATTGCAACACAAAAAGAAAAAAAAAAGTATGAAAAAATGATAACTAGAGCCTCAGTGTTATGTGGGACAATATCAAGTGGTCTCACTCATATATAACTGAAGGCCCAGAATGGGGATTTAGAGAAAACATTTGAAGAAACAATGACTAAAATTTCCAAAATTTGATGATTACTATAAATCCATAGATTCAAAAAGTTCAACAAACTCCGAGCAGTATAAACACAAAGAGAACCACACTGAGGTACATCATAATCAAGCTGCTAAAAACTAATGACAAAGAAAGAATCTTGGCTGGGCGTGGTGGCTCACACCTGTAATCCCCGCACTTTGGGAGGCTGAGGCAGGCGGATCACCTAAGGTCAGGAGCTCGAGACCAGCCTGACCAACATGCAGAAACCCCATCTCTACCAAAAATACAAAATTAGCTGGGCATGGTGGTACATGCCTATAATCCCGCTACTTGGGAGGCTAAGTCAGGAGAATCGCTTGAACCCGGGAGGCAGAAGTTGCGGTGCGCCAGTTTCACGCCATTGCACTCCAGCCTGGGCAACAAGAGCAAATGCTGTCTCAAAAAAAAAAAAAAAAAATCTTAAATGCAGCCAAAGGAAAACAAAGAACACTTTAGGTATAAGGGAACAAAGACAAGGATTAACACTGACTTATCGGAAATAATATAAACTGGAAAGCAATGGAGAGACATTAAAGTAGTGTGATAGTTAATACTGCATGTCAACTTGGTTGGATTGAAGGATGCAAAGTATTGATCCTAGGTGTGTCTGTGAGGGTGTTGCCAAAGGAGATTAACATTTGAGTCAGTGGGCTGGGAAAGGCAGACATACCCTTAATCTGGGTGGGCATCATGTAATCAGCTGCCAGCATGGCTAGAATATAAACCAGGCAGAAAAATGTGAAAAGATTAGACTGGCCTAGCCTCCCAGCCTACATCTTTCTCCTGTGCTGGATGCTTCCTGCCCTTGAACACTGGACTCCAAGTTCCTCAGTTTTGGGACTCTGACTGGTTCTCCTTGCTCCTCAGCTTACAGACGGCCTATTGTGGGACCTTGTGATCATGTGAGTTAATATTTAATAAACTCCCCTATATATACTTATATATATAATATATATGATATATATGTAATATATATATACACACACATATATATCCTATTTGTTCTGTCCCTCTAGAGAACCCTGACTAATACAAGTAGCGAAAGAAAAAAAATAACTGTTAACCTAGAATGCCATGTCAAAGGAGGAAAAAACCTTCCAGCATAAAAGCTAATTACATACCTTGTCAGGCAAACCAAACCAAACCTGAGAGAATTTTTTGCCAGTAAACCTGCACAAAAAGAAATGTTACACCCAATGCCCAGATATTGGTTTCTAATTTCATTCTGCAACACAAGGGACCAGGGCTCCTCGGAGAAATGGCTGACTCTAGGACTGGGGCTATGAATATACAAGATGAGCCTGGAGCATTGCATAGTACCAGAAAGTAAGAAAATGCTAAAAAATTAAAATGATAGGGGTATGCCAAAGGGACACAGCAATCAACTGAAAGAGCTCCCAGAGGCCAAAATTGGAACAATTTGAATAAGAAAATAAACAAAACAGTGTGGGATTATAACTAAAAATATAAAATAAATATTCATGAGCCCTTACTGATGTAAACAAATAATTTAGTAAACAAATAAATGAGGGAGAATAGAGAAACCTCCCATACAAAAGAATTATAAATAATTTATGTGGATACTTCCCTCTCAAGGAGGTGGAGCATCACTCCCCACTCCTGAAATGTGGTCTGCACATAATGACTTCCTTCCAAAGAGTACAGTATGAAAAAGAGAGGAATTGGCCGGGCGCGGTGGCTCAAGCCTGTAATCCCAGCACTTTGGGAGGCCGAGGCGGGTGGATCACAAGGTCAGGAGATCGAGACTATCCTGGCTAACATGGTGAAACCCCGTCTCTACTAAAAATACAAAAAACTAGCCGGGCGCGGTAGCGGGCGCCTGTAGTCCCAGCTACTTGGGAGGCTGAGGCGGGAGAATGGCGTGAACCCGGGGGGCGGAGCTTGCAGTGAGCCGAGATCGCGCCACTGCACTCCAGCCTGGGAGACACAGTGAGACTCCGTCTCAAAAAAAAAAAAAAAAAAAAAAAAAAAAAAAAAAAGAGGAAAAGAGCAACTTTATGGTGCAGAAACTTGAAAAATACTACCTTAGTGAAGGGATCAAGGTTGACATCACTGATAAGCAGTCATGCTGATATCATGTGCCACTGATATAATATGATGAGAATAGCACTTTACCTCTGTGGTCTTTTTTCCAAGAATGTACAACCCCAGTCTAATCCTGAGAAAAACATCACACAAACTCAAATAGAGGACATTTTACAAAATACCTAACCAGTAATCCTCAAAGCTGTCAACGTCATTAAAAACAAAGAAAGTCTGAGAAACTGCCACAGTTGAGAGGCACCTAAGAAGACATGACAACTAAATGTAATGTGGTATCTTAGATATGACGCTGGGACAAAGAAAAAAGGCAAACAAAAATACAGTGTGGACCTTAGTTAATAAGAATGTAGCAATATTGATTACTTAGTTGTATAAACCAAAAAGTATCTGAGACAGGTCTCAACTAATTTAGAGGTTTATTTTGCCAAGGTTAAGGACACATGCCTGGGATACAGGTCTGTGCCATTCTCCAAAGATGATTTTGAAGGCTTCAATGTTTAAAGGTGGAAAGCAGCTTGGAGGGGAAAGAGGGAGGGTGTGGTTACATTACTGAATCCATATGTTACAAAAAGGGAGCAGGTAGGGGAATAGTAAATTATGTATTCATCTCACGCTCACTATGAGATAATGTGAACATAGAGTAGCTACCTATGGAGATATTTAACTTTTTATCTGTAGCTGTCTGTATAGGAATAAAAGGAAAAGCAGCTTCTTGCATGACTCAGACTTCAGTTTATTTCCTTTTCTTTTGGCATAGTGAATTGAGGTCCCAAGTTTGTATTTTCCTTTCACATTTGTAACAAATGTACCGTACTAATGTAAGATATTGACAATGGGAAACAGGATGCAGGGTATAAGCTGTTGTATCTAATAGTGTGTGTGTGTATATGTATATATATATATAATTTTTTTTTTTTTGAGACAGACTCTCACTCTGTCCCCCAGGCTCGAGTGCAGTGGCACGATCTCAGCTCACTGCAAGCTCTGCCTCCTGAGTTCACGCTATTCTCCTGTCTCAGCCTCCCGAGTAGCTGGGACTACAGGCGCCCGCCACCACGCCAGGCTAATTTTGTGTATTTTTAGTAGAGACGGGGTTTCACTGGTCTCTACTCACCAGGATGGTCTCGATCTCCTGACCTCGTGATCCGCCTGCCTCGGCCTCCCAAAGCTCTGCCTAATAGTGTATATTATAAAAAGACTAATGTCCATGCCCTAGTCTAGTCCTAATAAAGAGTTCCAGACATCACGGAACCACTGTTAGTCCTATTTCCTGGCACCTTATGAAGCAACTCCTCTGGTCAGTCACTCCTCTGGTCATGCAATTCATCAGACCTAGGAGTACGGGTGGGGTGAAGGAATCAGCGCCAGAGTAGTCAGTTATCTATCCCCATGCTCATCAACTCCTTACCCCAGCAGGACTTTGGGGCGGCCCACCTACACAGGCATTCTGGACTATTGCAATTGATTATTGCAGTGATGGAAGCAAGCAATAATCATTACAAGGCCACACAGGGGAGAAGCAGGAGTAGAGCTCAAAAAGTTTTCCCCTGACCTATCTTATCACTGCTGCCTCTGGATCCTCTGCACCAAGCGACAGTCACCCAACCTTCTACACACACCAGGTCAAGGCAGCATGAAGTATCCCCAGGGGTTTCTCACAGTGTTACTGCTTTTGCTGCTGCTACTGCTGTTTCTAGAATCTGTGTTTCTCTCCGGCTTCTACAGTTTCTTCAGAGTTCATTTTGGGGAGGGAAACAGCAACTCATTTATCAGGAATTGTAAATATAACTCTTATTAGATGCTTACTCTGTGCACAGAACTTTACTTGCATTATCTCATTTGATCCTTTCAACAACTCTATGAAGTACATGCTATTGTTATACCATGTGCATATGAGGAAACTACAGCACAGGAACGTTAAGCAACATGCACAAGATCACACAGCTGTAAGAGATGAAAACAAAATTTAAAACCATTCAGTCTTAATTTAGAAACCACAATCTTTGTTCATCATCAGATACCCAGTGATTAGCAGATTGTGAGTACTCAAAAAGATTTGTTGAATATTTGTCCAATAATGAACCAATGGATGGATGGTAAAAAAAAAAAAAAAAAATTACACTACCAGACCGGGCACGGTGGCTCACGCCTGTAATCTCAGCACTTTGGGAGGCTGAGGTGGGTGAATCACAGGGTCAAGAGACCGAGACCATCCTGGCCAACATGGTGAAACTCCATCTCTACTAAAAATACAAAAAATTAGCTGGGCGTGGTGGCGTGCACCTCTAGTCCCAGCTACTCTGGAGGCTGAGGCAGGAGAATCGCTTGAACCCAGGAGGCGGAGGTTGCAGTGATCCGAGATCGTGCCACTGCACTCCAGCCTGGCAACAGAGCGAGACTCCATCTCAAAAAAAAAAAAAAAAAATTACACTACTAGCTTCACTAGCAATCTTATTCCTCATATTTTCCTCTGTTTGATTGCCTTAGTATCTCAAAAATATACTATGAGGCCAGTCTATGTATCTGAGTAGTGCATTCTACTTTCAGTTTTTACCATTTAAAGAAACATATTTGTATTTCTAGTAAATAGAAACACTTGTCTTTTGATTTTTCTGAGGCAACATAGGTGACAAATTCTCATTGCCAGAGCTCTGTCTCAAAAGCTGGCTTGTTTTCTCACTTTGATTCCTCATGGAAGTAGATTCTTGAAAAAAAAAAAAAAAAAAAAGAATGTAAATGGCCGTCAAACATACAGGAAAGACGCTCAGACTCAACAATTATGAATGAAATACATATTAAAAGAATGCCAAAATACCATTATTCAAACTGGCAAAAATTAAAGCACTGAAATACCCAGTATAGGTAAGGATTCTAGGAAACAGACTTTCTTATACATTGATTTGTTCTTTGGAGTTTAAGTTGGTACAGCCTTTTTAAAAGAAAATTTGACAAATTCTAACGTTGAAATGTGCAGACATGTTGACTCAAGATTTTCATTTCTAGCAAATGTATGTTATACAAAAAGCTTCTGTTGTACAAACATATCTGCTGTAGCATAATTTATATAAAAACTGGAATAAGTGAAATTTCTGTTAATGGGAGAATGGTTACATAGATTAAGACAATGGAATACTATGGGGTCATAGAATGAGAGAAACCTATATGTATTTATGTGGAAAAGCATCCATGATATTGACAAGTGAAAAGTACAGAAGAGCCTATAAAGTATTATTCAATGTTTATAAACCAAAACTAATTTATATATCTGAATATATGCATTTTGGATATGCATATGAAAAATCTGAAGTTATTCCAATCTATCAATAATAGTTACCTTTGGGAGGCCGAGATGGGCGGATCACGAGGTCAGGAGATCAAGACCATCCTGGCTAACACGGTGAAACCCCCTCTCTACTAAAAAAATACAAAAAACAAGCCGGGCGAGGTGGCGGGAGCCTGTAGTCCCAGCTACTCGGGAGGCTGAGGCAGGAGAATGGCATAAACCTGGGAGGCGGAGCTTGCAGTGAGCGGAGATCCGGCCACTGCACTCCAGCCTGGGCGACACAGCGAGACTCCATCTCAAAAAAAAAAAAAAAATAATAATAATAGTTACCTCTGGGGAGTAAGATTAATGGCATGGTGGATCCTCACTTCTGTAATATTGAAATTTTTTCACAACCTAATAGCTCTTTTGTAATTTTTAAACATGTACATCTGGAAGCAAAGAAAGGAAAAAGGAAGGAAGGAGCACTAACATTCGCTTGGAATCCTCACTAAGATCAAATAGAACTACATTTGAAAAATAGCCAGGAATCATAAGGCCTTTGTTTTATTTGATGTCTTCTAGACCTGGGCTTATAGGGAAAGCTCTCTAGGCCATTGAGCATGAAGGTTCTTGTAAAGAGCTCAATCCCTCTTAAAAGAAAACTCGTGTGGTTTTAGGATGTCATGCTAGTGATTAGGACATCCCACACCCTTTGGGGAGAGAAGAAAGCATGGCAATTGCTTTAGCCCTTGAAAGAAAAATGAATTTAAACGCAAAAGGAAAATTTTCTCATTTCTTCTTATGTTAATTATTTGAATACACTCACACACACACACGTACATATACGTATATGTATGTATCAGCAGGAAATATCTTCCCTCAGCCACACATGAGAATGTATCCCCAGTTGTCAGAGGTTGCTGGCCAGATCCTTGCTATTCCCAGGGTCTAAAGTTAGGCAGATAAGGGGCCGTGCAAAGTTATATTGAGAATCTGAACAGATGAATGATCCAAACACTGAAAGAAGAGAAAAGGCCAGGATTCTGGTGGAGGGTTGAAGAGGCAGCCTCTTTTTGCCTCCAACTCCAGACTATGTGACCGTCTCATTGTTAGACCTATGTTTCTCATAATATGTCTTGAGGGAAAAAAGTCTAATCTCACCTTAAAGACGAGTGTCCTTCTTGGTAAGACTATAATAATGTATTCAGTCAGCACCCTGGCCTTTCTTGCCTTCACGTAGCTGAAATGTGTAGTTGTATAACTAACCAGAAACCAATTAATTTATGCATTTCATTTTCATAGTGAAGACCATTCCTACCAACTCTGACCCTCACAACGACCATAATCAATGTTAAAATTACACGGCTTAGCCTGAACAAAGGATGAGAAAAATAATGACATAAATAAAAGTTAACAAACACCAAAAAGCACAACTTATGTTGTTACAGCCATATTTCTTTATATAACAAGAATCGTTTTCAGAATAGCAGAGACTACAGTTTGACAACCCCTTGTATGAGCTGTTGGCCCTAAAAACACAGCCTTGTAATTATTTAAGGGAAAATGGGCATGGGATTTAGGCAGAAGGGATGTCCAATCAATAGAAAAGTCCATATTTGGAGAGTAAAAACAAGACTAGATTGCACTGTGTAGGTATGATAGACCCATAGTTACCTAGGAAAGGTAATAAAAAGTTGGCACAAATAGGATGCCAACAGTGTAGATGCCATCTCAACAATTCTGGAAGCAGGAAATCTTCCCAAGATAATATACTTGATTTGAGCTTTTTCATCAGCTATACTAAGTGAAGAATCATTACTTGTGCCCAATCATTAAGGAGTCTGCAGTCTTCAAAGCTCAAGGAGTAGGGGTTGGAGGCCCTTTAAATTCTTGCTGATATGTGATCCCCAGACTAGTAATATAAGCATCACCTGAGAGGTCATTAGCAATGCAGAATCACAGCCCCTATTCCAGACACAAATCAGAATCTGCATGTTAACAAGGTGCACAGGTGATCTGAGATGTGCTGCTCTGGATGTTAGCTGGGAATTACACTTGCCTGATTTCAAGCACCAGAGCCATGTCTCCAGTAGCTAAATGCCAGCATCTACCTCCATTCCTAGTCTGACAGCCAAACTCTTAGGAGATAGAAGTGCACAATGGTATTAGCTGATGGTCTGATCAACCAACATTTATTAAGCTTCTACTGTGTACCCAACCAAGTGTTAGGCCCTTAGAGAGACAAAAAATGAAGCCCCCTATTTTCAAGAACTGAATCTTCTTGCTGGGGGAAGAGAAGACAGGCATATCCGTATGCCAATCCACTTTCTCATCTTCTCTCCCTTTCTTTCTCCTATTCTAGCCGCAACAGAACTGATCCCTGTTCTCCAAACGTGCCCTGTGCTTTTCTGCCTTCGTACTCAATATTCTCTCCACCTGCAACTTTTCCTGTCCATCCCATCTTCAACCACATATCCCTCAGAATCTAGCTCCTGCCTACCCTAAATTACTCTGACTACCATTCCCCCAGAGTGTATTTCTATATGCACCTTCACCATTATCCGGTAACACTTGGCTTCAAGCTAGCTGAAAAGATTGAAGTTTTTTGAAGCTAAAAAGAAACTTCAGGTGGAATTTTCCATTTCTCCCAGCTAAACATAATAACCCCCTTAATGCTTGTACTTAGGGTGATCCTAGAACTGTCTCTTCTTCCAAAATGTTTCAGTTCATTGCCAAAGCACTGTTGAGGTTAAAGATTGTTAAAATGTCTCACCTAGCTTAAAATCAAATTTTAGGACTTCATCAAAATTTGAAATGTTTTATTCAGGGATCAAAATGTTGGTCCCCAAACACTGGGCTTCTCCCAAAATAATTCTCCCTCTCCTGCATGGCTTCCACGAAGCAACAAACACATGAACACACACAAACTCAGAGGCCCAAAGCAAGTCACCTGCATTGTCAAACACTGGGTGTAATTCTCAGTGAATACTCTAGATGGTAGCATTGTGCATTTTATTCTCCTATTCTTTTCATTGATTTTTCTAATTCATCATTTTATATATCAGGAAAGATGTGTGTGGAGGGGAGAAAGGTCAAATATTAGTTTTATATTAACATGAATCTATAATTAGTTGAAAATTAATAACAATATTAAAAACTTTTCCAACATTTTGTTGCCTCTTAGGCCAATTTCCTGACTCTCTTTTTCCCTATTGCTCAAATTCTTGGTCCACACCATTGACTCCACTATCTCATATCACACTCACTTTCCAACCCTTTGCCATCTTCCCCACCCAACCCTTCTAGAATTATTATTTCCTTAACCTCTCCAGTGATTTCCTACTAACTAAACCCAACTGCCTCTTCTTAGGGCTCATCCTAATTCATTTCTCGGAAACATTTGCGAGGTAATTAACTTTCTCCTTTTTTTCCTCACAATTCTCCTAACTTCTTTATTTTGAAATTTTTCAAACCTACAAAAAATGGAAAGAACACCACAAAGAGGAGCCACATACTTTCACTTAGATTGACCATTTAACCGGTTACCGTACTTCCTCCATCCTTCTTTCAAGTCTCCCTTGCTCTCCCTCCCTTTCCAACCTCACCTCTTTCTTTCCAGACATCATGGCACTCTAAATACTTCAGCACACGTTTCCTAAGTTGCAGATACTATTATACTTGAACGTTAAGTTCTTCAACATGCATCTCGGGAATAAGTACGACACGCTCTTGAAATTCTTTACTCTCCTTTCCTACCACTGATGATTCTTCTACCTCAGACCACACTTTTCTAGAGGCCTAAGGTAGAGAGGGTGGAGTAGGGCAATGAGTCTGGCCCTGGTTTAGTCACAAACCAACTCTGTGATTTGAAAGAAAAAAACATCTTGCTTAATTATAAAAATAACACATGTCCGTTGTAGAAAACAGGGGAAATACAAAGTTTAAAGAACATAAAAACCATGTAAACCTACTATCTAGAGATGATTACTCTAAAAACATGTTTTAATCTTTCCCAAAGCATTATCTATTTTATACAATTGAGCTGGTATGATAAATACAGTTTTCTATCCTGTTTTTTCACTTAACATTGAAAATAAGCATTGAAAACTTTTCATAAAACATTTTTATTGGCTGAATATTATTCTATTATTTTGATGAATGTAATCTTGAAGAAAAGTGAAACTTCCATTTAAAAAATGAGCAAAAGGCTTAAAGAGCAATTCATAAAGGAATACAAAAGGCCAAAAGTTTATGAGAAAAGTATTTAACTAGTAATAAAAAATAATTTCAAATTAAAATGACACCACTTTTATCTATCAAACCAACAAAAAATGTTTTTAAAAAAGAAATAATAACCAGGGTTGGAAAAAATGAGAGGAGACAGACAAATACTGCTGATTAGAATACAAATTAGTATTTTTTTGGATAAAATTTGCAGTGCATAATTTTGAAAACCTTAAAAATATACATTCACTTTAGCAAATATGTTTGTAGGAATTCATTCTAACAGTATATTTGGGCCATTGCACCACAATACATGCACAAAGATGTTTGCAACAGTGTGATTTATTACAGATTGTTTCCAATCTATTGCTAAATAAAAATAATATGAAAATAACTAAGTAAATTATCACACAACCATACAACATAATACTAAGCAGCCACTAAGCATATTATTAAATAATAAAATTATGAGAAAACTATGGGCTGGGCGCGGTGGCTCACGCTTGTAATCCCAGCACTTTGGGAGGCTGAGGCGGGCGGATCACGAGGTCAGGAGAGGGAGACCATCCTGGCTAACAAAGTGAAACCACGTTTCTACTAAAAATACAAAAAAAATTAGCCGGGCATGGTGGCAGGCGCCTGTAGTGCCAGCTACTCGGGAGGCTGAGGCAGGAGAATGGCGTGAACCCGGGAGGTGGAGCTTGCAGTGAGCCGAGATGGCGCCACTGCACTCCAGCCTGGGCAACAGAGGGAGACTCCATCTCAAAAAAAAAAAAAAAAGAAAAGAAAACTATGATTTTTCTGTTACACATTTCTATACTCCTTGAGTTTTTTCCAATAAACATGCATTGCTTCTGTAATGAGTAGAAAATAAAGATTTTAAAATATTGTAGAAATATTTATTTGCATGAAATATATTAACAATAAATTGATGATTGAATAAAACCATTTATAGAAAATATGCATTGTATGATGCTATTTTAATAGCTTTAATAATATAATTTACCTGCCATAAAGTTCATCCATTTAAAGTGAACAATTCCATGGTTATTAGTATATTTACAGAGCTGTGCAATCATCACCATAATCTAATTTTAAAATATTTTCATCATTGCAAAGAAAGTCCTTTCCCATCCTCCCATCCCCATCTTCAGCCCTAGACTACCACGAAACTACTTTTCATCTCTATGGATTTGCCATTGTAGAAATTTCAGATATATGGGATCATATCATATGCAGTCTTTTGTGATTTCTTTCATTTAACAGTATTTTCAACTTTCATCCATGTGGTATGTATCAGTAATTTAATTTTTTATGAATGAATAATATTCCATTGTGTGGATATAACACATTTTATTTACCCATTCATCAATTGATGGACATTTTGGCTTCTTTTCATTTATTGCCTATTATGAATAATGCTGCAAGGTTTTGTGTGAACATGTTTTTACTTTTTTGATAACGAGGAGTGGAATTGCTAGGTCATATGGTTATACTAGGTTTAACTTTTGGAGAAACTGTCAAACTGTTTTCCACAGAGACTGCACTATTTTACATACATACCAGCAATGTACGAAGGTCACGATTTCTCCACATTCTCACCAACACTTGTTGTTATCTATCATTTATTATTGCCATTCTAGTATGTACAAAGTGGTGTCACTTTATGATTTTGATTTTCATTTTCTTAATGACTAATGATATTGAGCATCTTTTCAAATGCTATTGGTCATTTGTATATCTTCTTTGGATAAATGTCTATTCAAACCTTTGCCTGTTTTTGTTTTTAAACATTGAGCTGTCTTTTTATAATTGAGCTCTTTATATGTGCTGGATACCAGTTCCATGTCATATATATGACTTTACAAATATTTTCTCCCAGTCTGGGAGCTATCTTTTCACCTTTTCAATATCATTCAAAAGACAAAAATTGTAAGTTTAATGAAATTCAGTTATCTTTTTTTAATGGCTGCTGCTCTTGGTGTCATATCTAAGAAAACACTGCTTAACCCAAGGTCACAAAAATTTACTCCTATGTCTCCTTGTAAGAGTTTCATACTTTTACATCTTACATGTAGGTCTATGATCCCTTTTGAGTTAACTTTTGTGTGTGGTGTACTGTGGGGTTTCAAATTTACTCGTCTGTATATGGGTATCCATTGTCTCAGCACTATCTTTTGAAAATGCTCTTCTATGTTCAGTGAATTGTCATGGTCCCTTTGTAAAAAACTCAATTGATTGTAAATATTAAAGCATATTTCTGAACTTTCAATTTTATTTCATTGATCTATATCTCTATACTATGCCAGCATGACAACTTGTTATTTTTAAGCTATATTAATGTATGAAGAGAGAAAAACAGAAAATAAATGGATCAAATTATCAAAAATAAAATATTCTATTGTATGTATGTGTCATATGTATTTAACTACTTTCCTCTTTGGGGGCACTTTAAGCTACTTACACACTTTCACTCTGATAAGTAACGCTGTGATGAGTGTCCTTCCACAAACATGTATTTCAAGTTACTTTCTTAAAGTAGATTCCAATCAATGCATCCACTCAGTCAAGAGTAGGAGTATTTTTAAGATTCTTTAGATATATAGATGAGAGAGAGAAAATGAGAGAAAGAACAAGAGGAAAGAAGGAAAGAAATGTGTGTGTTTGTATGTATACATACATGTCAAAATTAATTTACATATAATCTGTATCAGTTTACACCCCCAACAAGATGTATTACTTAGAGAAAGTCACCCATATTCTCTATGTCTCAGATTTTTCATCTATCCAGTGAAAATTTGTTTACAAGAATCTTGGAAGCATCAAATAAAATCCCTGGTCCAATGGAGCTATAACAAGTTTTTAAAGTTCTATAGACATATAGGGTATTGTTATTTCCATTTATTTTGTCCAATTATGATCCATATGCATTTAGTGAGCATCCACTTCCTGCAGAGAACTATGAGTGGCACAAAAATAAAGCAAAAATTAATTAAAAATTAATTTATTGACAAGATAGTAAGCTACTTGGAGACAGAAACCATATCTCATAGAGGATATACGAAAAGCATTATAGTACAAAAGAATATGATAGCTGTTACAACAGATGTTAGAAACAAAATCATTTGGATTCGCAGAAGACAAGGAGATTAATTCAGCCAGGGAAATGAGAAAGACTTCCCAAAACAGGTAGGAGTGGAAATTTGATGGAGGTTGTCATGTCAGGTTGTCACGTTTCATTAAGAAGAACATTTCTGTAAAGAGCTATTTCTTATGTTTATTCTATTTTTTATTCCGTTTCTGACTGGTTTTTCTTATTCTTATCTTTTCCCAAGGTTAAGATTTTATTTACCTAACTATAAAGTTAGGATTATCATGCCAGACCTGGAGTGATTAAAGATACCTCCTGATGATCAAATACTCAGAATAGAGACTTTGTTGTGCCTTCCCCAGCAAGTGGACCCTAGGTTTTTATGCAATTGAAAAGGCCCATTATAGTTTGATCTCATCCGCCATATAAGGAACTGTTGAAATTAGTGACTCAGACTGATCAGATGCGTTTTCATTTGTTGTGACCCTAGTCTTATTACTCTCATAATCAAAATGTGTCTGTTCTTCAATCCTATTGACATTGTCTTGGGAAATAATTATCTACGAGTCTCACACATTTCTGTATCGCTTGCAAGCAGAGACAATGATTATTTTCAAAGATTTTTGTATAGCAAAGAGCCATGAAAAATAGAGATAGTGGGGGGGCAGAGCAAGATGGCCGAATAGGAACAGCTCCAGTCTCCAACTCCCAGCGCGAGCGACACAGAAGACCGGTGATTTCTGCATTTTCAACTGAGGTACTGGGTTCATCTCACTGGGGAGTGCCGGACGATCGGTGCTGGT
The DNA here is from genome assembly GCF_008728515.1 of Papio anubis. Taxonomy (NCBI): domain Eukaryota; kingdom Metazoa; phylum Chordata; class Mammalia; order Primates; family Cercopithecidae; genus Papio; species Papio anubis. Next base: position 52,319,251 of record NC_044996.1, on the reverse strand, counting down.
CAGCTGCTGCAGCCCGACTAGCGAGAGCTGAAGCAGGGCGAGGCATCGCCTCACCTGGGAAGCGCAAGG